>NC_138553.1:80455313-80512813 GCF_964273705.1 Natrix helvetica | reverse complement strand
AAGATCACTAAAAAAAGTGATTTGTGACCATTTTTCACACTTACGACCGTTGCTGTCATGTGATCAAAATTCAGATGCTTGG
This sequence comes from Natrix helvetica, assembly GCF_964273705.1. Lineage (NCBI taxonomy): Eukaryota > Metazoa > Chordata > Lepidosauria > Squamata > Natricidae > Natrix > Natrix helvetica. Next base: position 80,512,731 of record NC_138553.1, on the reverse strand, counting down.
CAACCGACTCACATTTACAACGGTCGCAAGGTCCTGCGATCATGTTTTCCCCTTTTTGCGTCCTGAAAAAACAAAGTCAATCGTGTCACTAACTTAACAACTGCCATGATTCACTTAACAACTTGGATGAGGGAGGTCGTAAAATGAGGCAAAACTTGCTGAACAGCATCTTAACTTTAACTTTATTGGATTTTATTGGAGCATAAATTTTGGGCTCAGTTGTGCCCTGCTCACAATCGCAATTGAGCCCAGCATTCGTGTTGCTGAGGGAGACAGGTCTTAATTGAGTTTTGCCCCGTTTTACGGTCTTCCTTGCCACCGTCTTTAAGCAAAGCCCTGCTGTTGTTCAGTGAGTCACACGGTGGGTAAGCGAATGTGGCTTCCCCATTGACTTTTTCCTCAGAAAGGTCGCAAGAGGCAATCCCCGGAAAACGTCCCGACTGTCATAAAGACTGCCAAGCATCTGAAATGTTGATCATGTGACCGCGGGGAATGCGGCAACGGTCGTAAGGGTGAAAAAAAGCCACTTTTTTCAGTGCCGTTGTAACTTTAGGTAAAAGGTAAAGGTTCCCCTCGCACATATGTGCTAGTCGTTCCCGACTTTAGGGGGCGGTACCCATCTCCGTTTCAAACCCGAAGAGCCAGCGCTGTCCAAAGACGTCTCCGTGGTCATGTGGCCGGCATGACTAAACGCTGAAGGCGCTCGGAACGCTGTTACCTTCCCACCAAAGGTGGTTCCTATTTTTCTACTTCCATTTTTACGTGCTTTCGAACTGCTAGATTGGCGGAAGCTGGGACAAGTCGCAGGAGCTCACTCCGTTACGCGGCGCTAGGGATTCGAACAGCCAACCTTTCTGATCGACAAGCTCAGCGTCTTAGCCCCTGAGCCACTGCGTCCCAAAGTTGTAACTTTGAACTGTCCCTAAACGGACCATTGCCAGCCGAGGACCACCTGTATTATAAATCCCGCAACTCCCTAACTTATTTTAAGTTTCTTTTCCTCAACTAGAGGGGGGAACTCCCCCCCCCCCAGCCTTTCCCTCAACGAGGTCGTTATTTTAATCGCTTCTTCTATCTTTGGTGCAGGTGTTCTCGAAATGATGCAGACCCGAATCAGCGCCCTGCAGAGCACCGTTGACAGGTATGCCCGATCTGTATCCCGTTGTTTGAAAGTTTTTAAATTCTTATGCATCGCCCTGGTCTCTAAAACATGGCTCCTTTTTTTTTTTTTTGCATTAGAATCAAAGCCAAAATTATCGACCCCTACAACAAAATCGTATCGCGCACGGCGCAGCTAGCAAGGCTCCAGGTAAGTGATTCTGTCTTCTCTCTCCATTTTCAGAAATATTCCTTTTTTTTTTCCTCCTCCTTTTTTGACCTTCAAAAGAGTACTATCAGACAGCCGCAGAACAACGGCGAGATTTATCAGACGTGAAGGATATTTTTTAGAACGGGGTTTTGCGACTTCCAACATGGGAGTGAATTAATGATGGGCAGAGATAACCAGATTGTTTTTTCTGGAGGGCTCTACAGGGTTGCTATAGTTACTAGTCGAGAAATGGGGGAACACACTCCCAGAATAAATAATTGAAATCATAGCATAAGAATGGTGAACATTTCCCCCCCCCCAAAAATCCTCTCTGAGGGGGAAATAAAACCCAAAATATATTTGTTCATCATTCCTCTCTTCACAAAAATTCCATATATTTATATTAGTTCCTCGTTCCTCTCTTCCCAAAAATTCCATATATCTATATTTGTTCCTCATTCCTCTATTCCCAAGAATTCCATATATCTATATTTGTTCCTCGTTCCTCACTTCCCAAGAATTCCATATATTAGTTCCTCGTTCCTCTCTTCCCAAGAATTCCATATATTAATATTTGTTCCTCGTTCCTCTATTCCCAAGAATTCCATATATCTATATATATTCCTTGTTCCTCACTTCCCGAGAATTCCATATATCTATATTTGTTCCTTTTCCTCACTTCCTAAGAATTCCATATATTAATATTTGTTCCTCGTTCCTCTCTTCCCAAGAATTCCACATATTAATATTTGTTCCTCATTCTTCTCTTCCCAAGAATTCCATATATCTATATATATTCCTTGTTCCTCACCTCCCAAGAATTCTAAATATATAGAATAGAATAGAATAGAATAGAATAGAATAGAATAGAATAGAATAGAATAGAATAGAATAGAATAGAATAGAATAGAATAGAATAGAATAGAATAGAATAGAATAGAATAGAATAGAACAGAACAGAACAGAACAGAATAACAGAGTTGGAAGGGACCTTGGAGGTCTTCTAGTTGTGTTTGTGTGTGTGTGTGTGTAATTTTCTGGAATTCGTGGAAACCAAATTGAAAATAGCATTTAGCATTATGGACATCCACCGAGAATCTTTTTTTTAAACCTGACATAATATTAAAGATTGCTGTGTGCCAATCATTGTTAAGTGTTGATAGTTGTTGTGGTTTTTTTTTTGCCAAAAATATCCCATGTTTCTCAGAATTAATGTCCTCTTTTCTCCAGCTTCGTGCTATTATATTGTGATTCGTGGACATACTGTAATTCTCACTTTTTCAGCACTACCAGTAAACTGTAGGAAGGAGTAGGAAGTAAGCCTTGGAAAAAGAAGCATTCTTTCTTTAAGTACATGGTAGTCCTCGACTTATGACCAAAACAGAGCCCCAGATTTCTGTTGCTATGCGAGATATTTGTTCAGTGAACATTGCTCCATTTTATGACCTCTCGTGCCACCCTTGCTAGGCGAATTGATCGTAACACGGGGGTTAAGTGAATTTGCCTTCCCCGTTGACTTTGCTTGTCGGAAGTTCGCACAAGGGGATCAGTGCAGCCGTCATAAATATGAGTCGGTGGCCGAATGTCAGAACATAGTCTTCCATTGGCTGGTGACCGCTGATTTAGTTTGAAGGGCCAACATCCTCAGACGAACCAGTCACAAGTGGCTAAAAGCAGCTTTTAAAAAAATAATCTGCTTTTAGAATAATACTTTATAGCTGGAACCTTTCAAACTGGCGGCCTTTTCAAACCCGAGAAAGCGAAGGTGTCAGATATCTAAACATATAGGACAGCGATGGCAAACCTTTTTGCCCAGGCGTGCCAAAATAGCACGCACATGTGTGACGGTGTGTGTGTGTGTGTGGCCACACCCATAATGCAATGCACCCTGCGCATGCATGCACGGTCACCCTGCACTCCACCCATCCACCCACACATGCGTGCCACACCCCATGCCCCCATGCCCCATTTTGGGCTTAGCAGGCCTCCCTGAAGCCTCCTGAAACCAAAACATAGCACACCGCACCCCCAGGTTCCCCCCCCCACCTGCACACATGACACACATACAGCCCCCCCACACATGCACGGCAGGGACCCGAAAATTAGCTGGCTGGTGGGAGGCATGCGCGCATGCGCAGTGGAGCTCAGCTGAGTGATGGTTTGTGTCAGTGGTGGGTTTCAAACTCTTTTAGAACCTCTTCTGTAGGTGTGGCCTCCTTTATGGGAGTGGCTTGCTGGCCATGTGACCGGGTGAGAGTGGTTTGCCAGCCATGTGACCGAGTGGGAGTGGCTTGGCAGTTATGTGATTGGGTGGGCGTGGCCACCTTGTAAAATGTGGTGAAACTCACTTAACAACGCTCTTGCTTAGCAACCAAAATGTTGGCTCAGAAACTGGCATTTGAAGCACGCAAGTCTTAAAGCTGTCAAGTTACAAGACCCTTGCACCCCTAACCCTTTAGAAAAAAAAACCCAGGGGTGTTCAAACTTGACAATTTTAAGACTTGTGGACTTCAACTCCCAGAATTCCTCCTCCAGTCATGTTGGCTCAGGAACTCTGGCATTGAAGTGTGCAAGTCTTAAAGCTGTCAAGTTACAAGACCCTTGCACCCCTAACCCTTTAGAAAAAAAAACCAGGGATGTTCAAACTTGACAGTTTTAAGACTTTAAGGTTTAGATAGGACTCTGAGAGGCGGGCAGGGCGATTGGTGAGCCAGCCAATCAGTGAGCGGCTGGCGGGTCAAGCGTGGTGAGGACGGGCGGGGGGAGGGAGCTGGAACCGGTTCTAAACGGCACGGTAGATTTGTGGAACCTCTTCTATAGAAGAGGTTAGAACTGGCAGGAAACCACCCCTGGTTTGTGTGCCATCAGAAAGGGCTCTTCATGCCACCTGTGGCATGCGTGCCACAGGTTCGCCATCATGGATATAGGAACTTCATTCACTTATTTGTAGAATTCACACCCCGAAGCTTCGCATAATCCCCGACCTCCGGTCCTTCCGACGTGCCCTAAAAAGTTGGCTTTTCCAGCAAGCCGGCCTGGCCTGTTAATTTTATCTAATTTTTGAAATGTTATTGTTATATTAATTGGGTTTGTTTTTTGGATTGTTTCTAATTTCCTTTTAACTTTTGTGATATGTGTTTTTTAATGCTGTACGCCGCCCTGAGTCCTTAGGGAGAAGGGCGGCATATAAATCCAATAAACAAACAAACAAACACACCCTGCCTTGCAAAATACTATAAAATGACATTCTTCCATAGCTCAGTTTTCGTACTCTTGAGTTTTTCCATCCTTCGTGCGGTTTGTATGTTTGCGCATCTTAGGCAAGCTCAGTTACTCCAATTACGCATTAAACTAGAAAAGGGTTTGCTTCTAAAGAACGGATTAAAATTGTGACGTTAATTCCCACAAGGAAAATCCCTCTCTTTGCAATTGTGTAACTTATTCAGTGGCGCAAACGATTAAAATCTACCGGTTTGGAACGAAATGGAGTCATTGTGATACCGAGGAACGTAATCCAAATCCTGTGGTTGTATAGACCACACATTTTGTAGCGCCGAACGGGTTTGGAAGCGCAATTGTGCTGTGAATGATTTATACGGGTGCCTCGGTACACATAATTAAAGTTATTAAGGGAGTTCATTTAGCTGAAGCTTTAATTGCAGAGAACTACTTGGTGGAAAGGGTGCCACTTCTGGCTGGCATGTATTTCAAAGTCACGCTAGGCCGGTAATTGATGAACAAGGAAGGGAAGGGGAAGGGTAGAAAGTGAGAAGGAAGGGAAGGACAGGGAGTGAAAGGAAAGGGGAAGGGAAAAGGAAAGGAAGGGAAGGGGGAAAGGAAAGGAAGGGAAGGGAAAAAGGAAAGGAAACAAATGCAAATGGGAAAGGAAAGGAAATGGAAACTCAGCATTAAGGCACCTGCTGGGGAAACACCCCATGTTAGCTCGTCATTTGCATTCTTTTAGAGAGTCATTGAGGCGAACTTGACACAAATAAACCACCGAGTGGCCTTAATGACCCTCTAAAAAGGATGCAAATGACCCGCAGTCTGCAAGGAATATAAATCCTTCCATTCCCCAGCATCCAGCTAGAGCTGAAGAAGCTTCTTGGATGAGAAGTGAAATGTCTTCAAAAGAAAAAAAAACCAAGTTGCCTCTTTAAAAAGCACCTTTGGGACTCCCATGGTGTGTTTGACCAACAGCCGGTGCGCCCGAAACGGTAGTAAAAAAAAATGCTACTGGTTCAGGTGAACCAGTATTCAGCTGTGCGACAATCAGCTGTGCCACGTGATTTATATTCGATAGGAATCGTGCGGCACAGCTGATTGTCGCACAGCTGATCGTCAGGACTTTTTAAAAACTTTTTAAAGCATTTTTTTTTTTTTGCAACTGGTTCGGGTGAACCGTTAGCAAAAAAAAATGCTTTAAAAAGTTTTTTTTAAGGTTCCGATGATCAGCTGTGCTGCACAGCTGATTGTCGCACAGCTGATTGTCAGAACTTTTTGTGAATTTTTTTAACCAGTAGTAAAATAATATTTTTAAAAAGTGAAAAAAAAAAAGTCCCGACGATCAGCTGTGCGACAATCAGCTGTGCTGTGCGATTTATATCCGCTAGAAACAGGAAATCCTGCTTTCTAGCGAATCTAAATCACGTGGCACAGCTGTCTCCCCCCACCCCACCCTCCCGCTGTTCTACTTACCTTTGCAGACTCAGAAAAGGCGGCTTAGTGCCCGCGGTGCGCATGCGCGCGAAGCGAACTGGTAGCAGACTTCAGAGCATTTCACCCCTGTAATAAACATGGGATGTTTCCCCAGCAGGTGCCTTAATGCTGGATAATCATAAATCCTATTGAATAACGCATGCTTAATTCAATGTTTTCCTCCCAAGGCTGCTTGCGACCTGCTGAGGAGGATCATACGGATCTTGTACCTCAGCAAAAGACTTCAAGGTCAGCTTCAGGGCGGAAGCCGGGAGATCACCAAAGCTGCTCAGAGTCTCAACGAACTCGGTGAGTCCGGCGGATCGTTGTTTGTTTTTATTTTTAAGATCGTGTTGTTGGCTTCGGTCGGCTTTGGTCAGGTCACCTTCAGGGTTGACACGTGTGTTTGCTCATTGGGTGGGTCTTCGTCAGAAATAAATCTCGAACGATTCGAGGTGTCAGGCCTGGAAGCCATCTTTTGCATTGGGCCTTTAGGCCTGCCAAATTCAGTGCTGTGGGAAACTGGGAGTGGGGAATATATGGAGTGGGATAGATATAGTCAAAATAACATTCCTGTTGTGGCCTGCCAGAAGAGCAGGCAGCAGATTCGGACAGTGAGGAGGTTGGGGAGGAGCACGGGCCAGTCCTGGAGGCTGGGGAAGGCTCTGATGAGCCGATACACAGCCGTATGCCATTTATCAGCTGCCTTCGGAGTTGGACATCAATGGGGCAGAAGAACAGATGGAGCCTGTTCCCAGTGTGTGCATGCACAGAGTTGCCAGACGAAGGGAACAGCTAAAGAACAGGGGTCGACTTGGGAGTAAGGCCACAGGTGGACGATGAAGGGCCCTTCCCAGAGGAAATAAAAGAGGAGCGAAAGGGGAGTGGAGTTTGCAGGAGACCATTAGTTTGCTTAATTGGTTTGTGACTCTCTGAGACTCCTTGCCAAGTTTTGCAGATATCGGCCTGGCAGCTCTCCAAGCCAGAGAAGGTCTGTGACTGTAAATCCTCCCTCGAGAGACTTTGCTGGATGTGAATGAGAGGAATTCACAGTCAATTAATAAAAGGGTTTTTTGTCGGGACCAGGAGTTTGCTTCATGCTCTTGGGAAACCCAGGTCAGAGCAATCCCTTTCTCAGAGAGTCAAGGACATCTTGCCCTACACCTGGAGAGGTGTGACTGGGAGGCATCTCCAGTTGGGACGGTGCCTGGTTGGATCATGGGATGGAGATGTGGGTGCTGGGCAGGGACTTGAACTTTCTTTTGGGTGAAGAAAACCTGGAAACTTTCAGATTCGTGTTTTCCCAGATGTGCCAATACGGCATCGCTAATAAAACGGAACTTTGAGGGAACTCAAGCCGCGGAGTCTTCTTTCGTTGGGGGTGTTACTTGGAACCCTGACACGAGGCCAAACGAGTCTTCAGAAGTTAGCTGTACTTAACGTTTCGTTGTATGTTTCTCAGAATTGTCGTGGGAGGGCAGAACACAAACTTGTCTGATCGATTTTAGATATCGTGGATACTACTTGCATGCTACACAGGTCTAGTCCTCGACGTACGACCACAATCAAGCCGCACAATGTTTATCGCTAAGCGAGGCATTTGTGAAGTGAGTTTGGCCCCCATTTTACGACCTTTCCTGCCTGAGTTGTTAAGCGAATCACTACGGTTGTTTAAATGAATGATGTGGTTGTTAATTGAATATGGCTTCCTCATGGGTTTTGCTTGTCAGAATGTCGCAAAAGTGGATCCACACGATCTTGGGACACTGCAAACGTCATAAGTATGAGGCGATTTCTGAATTTTGATTGTGTGACCACGGAGATACTATATGGTCGTAAGTGTGAAAATGCTCACCTTTTTCACTGCCCTTTTAGCTTTGAATGGGCGTTAAATGAATGGGTTGTAAGTCAAGAATTGTACATACGATGTTTTTTTTATAAAAGAAAAATCAAAGTCCTTTCAATACTTTTTCAAAAAAGAAAAATCAAAGTTCCTTACAATAATAAGGAACATCCTTTGCACAAAGACTCATTTTTGTCAATTCCTCAGCCTCCAGCGGCCTTCATTTTGCAGATTACTGATGTGGTGTCATCGAAAACTGACAGCTCACACTGATAAGAATTGCAAGTGTGTCTTTTTTTTTTTGCAGGTTTTTGGGGAAGAGAATGTTGGAAGGACCTTGAGAAAGAGAAGTTAATGTGTCTGAGTTGGGTTGTGGTGTTGAATTGTAAACTTTAATACTTGAGTATAATGAGAAAGCTCTACATTTTCAACAGATCAAACTAATTCTCTTAAATCAAATTAGTCCTGGGGTAATTGTTGCTATTGTTGTTAGTTGTGACCCATCACGACCCCTTGGACAATGTTTCTCCAGGTCTTCCTGTCCTCTACCATCCTCCGGAGTCCATTGAAGCTCACGCCGACTGCTTTGGTGACTCCATCCAGCCACCTCCTTCTCTGTCGTCCCCTTCTTCTTCTTTTGCCCTCCATCGTTCCCAGCATGAGGCTCTTCTCCAGGGAGTCCTTCTTCCTTCTCATCAGGTGGCCAAAGTCTTTGAGTTTCCTCTTCAGGATCTGGCCTTCTAAAGAGCAGTCAGGGTTGATCTCCTCTAGGACTGACCGGTTGGATGGCCTTGCAGTCCAAGGGACTCAATGCAGGAGTCTTCTTCTCCAGCACCAGAGTTCAAAGGCCTCCATTCTTTGGCGCTCAGCCTTTATTATGGGGTAATATGTTTTATCAATTTGCAGTAAATAATGAACGAAGTAATATTGAACCTACATTTCTAGTTTGCTCTTGTTCTGGTGTACACACAAAAATTTCTCCAAATCTATTTGGTAGGCTTTGGGGAAAACGTTGCTCCTTGGAATATACAGTTTAGCTTAAATTTTAATTATCCTTTAAAATTCTTTAAAGTGGCTTTACTAATCCTTAATAATAAATAGCTGTGTAGTCACTGCTCTGTTGAAAGGGGACTCTTAATGAGATTGGGGTTTCTAGCTTTAGCTTTGAGATGGTCTCCAAACAAACAGGCGTATTTTGTCTTCATTAAAATAGAAGTTATTCTTGAATGCGAACTTTTTGAAAACGGAAGCAAAGGCGCTCAGTCAATTCATTCATTCGGTAGCTGCTAGAACATGTTGTGAGATTTTTCCTTAGATCTCATAATCTGCTACATTTTATTGAATAGAATAAAAGAGCATAGAATAAAATAAGAAGAAATAATAAGAGTAGAGTAGAGCAGAATAGAATAGAAGTAGGAATAGAGTACAGTAGAATAGAAGTAGGAATAGAGTAGAATAGAAGTAGGAGTAGAGTAGAGCAGAATAGAATAGAAGTAGGAATAGAGTAGAGTAAAATAGAATAGAAGTAGGAACAGAGTAGAATAGAAGTAGGAATAGAATAGAGTAGAATAAAATAGAAGTAGGAATAGAGTAGAGTAGAATAGAATAGAAGTAGGAATAGAGTAGAGTAAAATAGAATAGAAGTAGGAACAGAGTAGAATAGAAGTAGGAATAGAATAGAGTAGAATAAAATAGAAGTAGGAATAGAGTAGAGCAGAATAGAATAGAAGTAGGAATAGAGTAGAGTAAAATAGAATAGAAGTAGGAACAGAGTAGAATAGAAGTAGGAATAGAATAGAGTAGAATAAAATAGAAGTAGGAATAGAGTAGAGTAGAATAGAATAGAAGTAGGAATAGAGTAGAGTAGAGCAGAATAGAATAGAAGTAGGAACAGAGTAGAGTAGAGTAGAGCAGAATAGAATAGGAATAGAGTAGAGCAGGGTAGAATAGAAGTAGAAATAGAGTAGAGCAGAGTAGAATAGAATAGAAGTAGGAATAGAGTAGAATAGAATAGAAGTAGAGTAGGATAGGGATAGGATAGGATAGGATCGGATAGGAGTCGGAGTCAAATAACAGAGTTGTTGGAAGGGACCTTGGAGGTCTTCTAGTCCAACCCCTTGCTCAGACAGAAACCCCTATTACCATTTCAGACAGATAGCTGCCCAATCTCTTCTTAAAAATTTCCAGCGTTGGAGCAAAGAATAGTATTCTTATGACGAACATAAAAATAATCTTGTTATTATTATTATTTTTTTGGTCCCTGTTAACAAAATAATTCAGTCATGATTTCACAGTGGTTATCTGGGCCTCCACAGAGCGTAATTAAACAAGAAATCAAGATAGCGGCCGCAATGATATGATTGCTCTCTTTTTTAAGTGCGCTGAGCAGAGCCATTTATTGTGAATGCCACCTGGATGTATTTTTTTAACCATACCCCGCAAATACTGATTAGCTCCTTGTATGAGTGCGTCATTGAGTTTATTCCTGTCCGTTTTTCTTCGCCAAGATTAACGCAGAAGTAAAATTGACAGCCTTCAATGCTTTCTAATGGAACATCTGCGGAATAAGATCACTGCTTTCTTTGAATGTAACCTTTGTACTATTTCATGGTTTTTTTTAAAAAAAAAATAGAAAATTGGGTTTTTGTAACACTACCAGTCAGGCGCAGGTGACTAGATCTGCCCGTATAAAGTTTAAGCTACTACTTCATTGTATTCTGCCTATAATACAGGAATCTTCCAGATCTTTTAGGAATTAACTCTGAAAATAGGACAGGTAGCCCTCTACTCACAACCACAATCTAGCCTAAAATGTCTTGTTGCGATGTGAGACGCTTGATAAGTGAGTTCTGCCACCACCACCCCTCTTTTGCGATTCTTTCTTGCCACCGTTGCTAAGTGGATCACTGCCGTTGGTAAGTTAGTAAGACGGTTGTTTAGTAAATCTGGCTTCCCCATTGACTTTGCTTGTCAGGAGGTCGTAAAAGGGGATCGCGCTTCCGCCGGTATACGGCGACCGTTGTAAATATGAACCCGTTGCCAAGCATCCGAATTTTGACCACGTGACGGTAGGGATGCTACAATGGTCGTAAATGTGAAAACAGTCCTAAGTCGTTTTTTTCAGTGCTGTGTTTAGTTCGAAGGGTCATTAAACATATTATTGTAAGTCGAGGACTACAGATAGCACAGTTGCCCAGTAAAGAGATTTTTCAAAACTGCAACGCTGCATTGTTTGAGAGTAAGACTCGTAAGCTGTGGCTTAATCATATGATTAAATTATGTATCTAAGGCAGCTTGGCAGCCTAGAGCATAAATAGCGACTCTCTTAGGTGACTCTAAGTGTGTTGGATATGTTCGCCTTGGGTTATTTATACAAATAATAAAGGCAGGATACAAATAAATAAATATGATTACTATGGAATAATAGCCAAACAATTGCCTTTTCTTCTTTTCTTGGACTGAGGTTTTTGATTTGGCAAAACATTTTGGATTATCAACTGCAATTTGCTTAGAAATAGGAACAGCAAGCAATTTAGCAGTGTATAAAGCCCATATTTCTGGACTGAAACATTGATATATACGCACGGAAGAATCTTTTAAAACACGCAAATTCATTCCTGTTAGCCAAACAGAAATTTAGGAAGAATTAAAAAAGAATTACACTTTAGAAAATTCTTACTGTCCAGTAGTGTTTCACTTATTGAAAAGCAAACCTCTCTCATGCTGAGTTTAATATGTATATAAAAAACCATCATCCTTCTGATGAAAACTATTTATAAAGGAATATATTGCGGCTCAAAATAATAGAGTACCTTGAACTCCACAAAGCTAGTGGCTATTTGGGGTACAAAGCTATAATTTTAAGCTTAGAAATTATAACTGAGAAAAAGTTTTTCAGTTTATTGTCAGAAACCTGAATACGGTGCCAAAATAAGGCGCGCGAGCGAATAGGCCTTACCGACCTGCATTATTTCTCTGGCCCAAACTTTAAAAAAACAAAGCTTTACATATTTACAAGCAAAAAAGACGGGTTTTTTTTTAAAGTGAGCACTATTTTAAGGCTTTTCTTGTTAGAAAATATTTACTTAAAGGTATATTGGAGGAACAGAGTATTGACAAAATTATAGCCAGGATTTTACAAACCGCCATGCAACACATGTCTCAAATAATGTGGAAATAAATAACACCATTTCTGTTCTGTCTTGAAACGCACATCAAACCATCACAGCCTGGCTTATATTTTCTCTCCCTTTAAAAAAAAAAATCTCCGTATTTGGCAGTCGTGGTTTATCCTTGACTCCCCGCCTCCCCCCCCCCCCTTTAAATAATCCAGCGGATACGGGAATCTAATCCGTTACCACTTGAGGTACTAAACACTTCTGCCTCACTTCGTTGTCTTCAAAAGTGATAGCCTTGCTTCTCTTGGGCTCGATCCAGGAGTTGTGGATCACAGCACTGTTTGGAATCGGGTCAGCTTCCACGATGGAAACAACTCGTTTCTTCATTTTGCTTTTCAAAACTTTTTGAAACTTCTGTCTGGTGAAGGCGTACAGGAGAGGGTGGAAGATGGTGGTCCCGTAAGCCATGACCAGGAAGCACAATCTCAGCTTTACCAAAAGGTCACTGGGTCCCAAACATAAAATGATCGTGTTTAGGACGGTGATTGGTGTCCAACAGAGAAGAAAAGTGGAAATGATCAACAGCGACATGCGGAAGACTCTTTTCTGCCGTTCGCGGCGCTCCCGGTGTCTCTTCACCGCCCGCCGTAGAGCGATGATAACTGAAACGGAAGTCCTTACGCCGAAAACCACATTTCTCCCTCCACTGGCGTGTGGTGCCTCGGTGGGCTCTTGTTGGGTGGCCAAGGAAATGGTCTTCTTTTTCGCTTTCTTCTTCTGCGCTGTGGAAAACCGGGTGCCGATGCGGATGTTGAGCGCCTGAAGTATTTTGCTGTACGTGATGAGCATCACGACCACTGTGAAGAAGAAGGTGGGAATTTGCACCAACAGGTGATAGTACATGCCCAGCTCGGTGTGGTACTCGTTCGCGCTGACGCACAGCAGCGTCTTGTTCTCCCAAGTGTTGGCGCTGTGGGCACTGAAGAAGTTGACCTCGATGAATGGGATCAAGAAGGAGAAGAAAGAGACAACCCAGATCGACGTCATGAGGACCATGGCCCTTCCCATCGTCAGGATCCGGTTGGCGGGTTTGACGGAGATGTCGTAGCGGTCCAGTGTGATGGCGAAGACGTTGATGGCGGTGGACATGCTGGCAAAGGACACGCAGGCCTCGTGGAAGCAGCAGATGAGGGCAGAATTGTTCTCCAGTGGGAGCAGGAGGATGACGATGGTTAGCGGGATGCATCCCAGGCAAATGATGACGTCGAGAACGTGAAGATTCATGGTGATAATATTACTGACCGAGTTGATCAAGTTGGATTTCATACAGTAAAGTACCAAGACGGTGAGGTTGCTGCCGAGCCCCAGGACGATTTCTAACATGAGGAATCCGGTGAGGGAAACTTGAAAGCTGAGTGGGTAAGATAGTGGCTGGTACATATTGGGCTCAGAGTCACTGATGGCATCACGGACAGTAATGTTAGATTCAGACTGCATGTTGGCTTCTGGGACGGAAGAGAAACACATCCTTTCTCCCAAGTTTCTTTTGCTCTGAAAGACAGAGAGAGTAGTTAGGAAGCGGATTGATTTGGGGCGCTCTCTCTCTTTTTGCTCTCTTTTTTAAAATTTTGATTATCTGCAGAAAACAATTTCCATAGTTTCATCAGCAGTGATATATATATATACTCTGTGTGTGTGTGTGTGTGTGTGTGTGTATACATTCGTACATACATACATACATACATATATGCATATATGTTGTATTTGTGCTGATAAATAAATAAAGGGAGACTAGTATATATCTATTTCAAGCTATTTAGCTCTCATCAGCTAGCCATACCCTTACTGGGATTTGATATATATATACACAAACATACATACATGCATACAAACACACACTGCTACCTGGTTCCAGAAATTAGAGATGGTACAAAAGAAATGCTACTCTTTTTTTTTTAAGGACAAGGTGTGGTGCATAAGAAAAGCTTGCTTAGCTTTGAATTCCATGTTTAGTGAAGATAGGTAAAGGATGGATGATTGGGTGGATGATGGATGGGTAGATGGATGATGGATAGGTAGGTACGGTAGGTAGGCAGACAGGCAGGCAGGCAGACACATGATAAATGGGTGGGTAGGGGGATGGATGGATGATGGATGGATAGGTGGACGGATGGGTAGGTACAGTAGGTAAGTAGGTAGGCAGGAAGGCAGACAAGACAGATAGGCAGGCTGACAGATGATCAATGGGTGGGTGGGTGGGTGGATGGATGGATGGATGGATGGATGGATAGATAGATAGACAGATAAATAGTCTGTCTTCTGTCTGTCTGTCTGTTTACCTACTGTACTTACCCATTCATCCACCTACCAGGTGGATGGATAGGGTAGGTATGGTAGACAGACAAACAGAAGATCGATTGATAGACAGACAGACAGAAAGTGGATGGATGGATGGATGGATGGATGGATGGATGGATGGATGGATGGATGGATGGGTGAGTGAGTGAGTAGGTGGGTAGGTAGGTAGATGGATGGATGGATGGATGGATGGATGGGTAGGTAGGTACGGTAGGCAGACAGACAGACGATAAAGGGATGGGTAGGTGGATGGATAGAGGATGGATGGATGGATGAATGGATAGATAGATAGTCTGTCTTCTGTCTGTCTGTCTGTCTGTCTGTCTACCGTACCTACCTACACATCTATCCATCCATCCTTCCACCTACCTACCCACCTACTCACTCACTCACCCATCCATCCATCCATCCATCCATCCATCCATCCATCCATCCATCCATCCATCCATCCACTTTCTGTCTGTCTGTCTATCAATCGATCTTCTGTTTGTCTGTCTACCATACCTACCCTATCCATCCACCTGGTAGGTGGATGAATGGGTAGGTACAGTAGGTAAACAGACAGACAGACAGAAGACAGACTATTTATCTGTCTATCTATATTCCATTCCTTCATCTACTCAGGTGGATGGATGGGGTAGGTATAATAGACAGACAGAAGATAGATGGATGGATGGACGGATGGGTGGGTGAGTAGGTGGGTGGGTGGGTAGGTAGATGGATGGGTAGGTACGATAGGTGGGTAGGTAGGTAGGTAGGCAAGCAGATGATAAATGGGTGGGTAGGTGAATGGATGGGTGATTGATGGATGGATGAATAGATAATAAGTAAATGGGTGGGTAGATGGGTGGAAAAAAGAAAGTATGGATGAAAACTGCAGCCTGATTTCTTAAAATTGATCTGGGAACCTTTTGATTGAAAACCAGGGTGAGATCTTTAAATAAAGGCCTTTATCAAATGGTATAATTTTAAAAAATACCTATAAGCCTTACTTTTCATTAATAGCTCCATTTCCTACAGGGAAAGTATCTGCTTTGGCTATACATTTCACTGTTATTAAAATGCATACAGTTGTAAATGGTAGGTGTCTGTATATAATGTTACAATCCAGTATTAGTCATTTAAATAAGGATCATAAATACCTAATGCCCAGTCCTATTGTTTTACACTACAGTATAAATGTACTTTTATTTGGGGGGGGTATTCCCTTTAAGGAAATTTTTAATTGCCTGCAGAAATTGCTTGTACATTGTCAAATTATGGAGTTGAATTAAGCAATAAATCACCACATATTTTTGTTACCTAATTAGGCAGGTAGGCAAGTTTGTGATTGTGCATCTGTTGTCGACAGACTGAAGTGATACACATTTGTCTACTTGTTCTAAAGTCCAACATAAAAGCCAGGACCTTAATTCAGTGAAATAGTAATTTCAACATTAGATCTTGGGCTGTGGCTACTCCCTTAGCGTTTTATTATAACCGTATTGAAATATTTCTCAGAGGCCTGAAAATAACTTTTTTAAAAATATGCTCAGCATACTAAATGGGACCCTCTAATGCTTGTTTATATTTTGATCCCACTGGAATAAGAGGAGCTTCAACAACAACAACAACAACAACAAATGCAGGTAGTCCTCGACTTACGACCACAAATTTTGAGCCCAAAATTGATGTTGCTAAGTGAGACCTTGGTTAAGTGAAGTTCACCCCATTTTGCGACCTTTCTCGCCACAGTTGCTAAGTGAATCACTGCAGTTGTTGAGCGAGTCACACGGTCGTTAAGTGAACCCGGCTTCCCTCGTTGACTTTGCTCGTCAGGGGATTACGTCGCCCCGGGGTCCCTGCGACCGTCATAAATACAAATCTGTTGCCAAGCGCCTGAATTTTGATCACATGACCATGGGCCATAAGTGTGAAAAACTTTTTCCCCAGTGCCAGTGTAGCTTTGAACGGTCACTAAGCGAACCATCATAAGTCGAAGACTACCTGCGCAAATTTGCAAAATGTGTAAATGGACATCCTGTGTAAATTTGCAAAATGCGGATTTGACTTATTTGCTCTGCCATTCTTGTTCATACAATGATCGTTGGTACAGGTAGTCCTCGACTTACAACCGTTCGTTTAGTGACCGTTCAAAGTTACAGCGGCACTGAAAAAAGTGACTTAGGACCGTTTTTCAGAGTTATGACCATTGCGGCATCCCCATTGTTATGTGACCAAAGTTCAGATGCATGGCAACTGACTCATATTTATGACGGTCGCAGTGTCCAGGGGGTCATGTGATCCCCTTTTGCAACCTTCCGACAAGCAAAGCCAATGGGGAAGCCGGATTCACTTAACGACGGCAGTAATTCACTTAACAACTGTGGCAAGAAAGGTCGTAAAATGGGGGAAAACTCACTTAACCAATGTCTGGCTTAACAACAGAAATTTTGGGATCAATTGTGGTCATAAGTCGAGGACTATCAGTAGTCTGTTCAATTAATACAAACCAAAGGAATGATACATTGGAATTATTACAATACTCGGAGGTGTTTCTTAAAGACCGGGATTTATTACGTTGTAACTTGGGGCATAAAAATCAACAGAGAATAACCATGACTTATCACCACTTAGTGGGGGCTTTGTCACGACAATAGTCATACTAAATGTGCCATAAATTGTGTTGTTTTGCACCGTATGACAAGAGAGAGGGAGGGAGGCAGGGAAAGAGAGAGAGAGGGGGTAGTTCTCAGTTTAATGACCAGAACTGACCCCCAAAATTTCTGTTGCTAAGTGAGACACTGGTTAAGTGAGTTTTGCCCCCTTTTTACGACCTTTCTCGCTTCAGTTGTTAAATGAATCACTGCAGGGGATAAGTTAGCAACTCGGTTGTTAAGTAAACCTAGCTTCCCCGTCGACTCTGCTTGTCAGAAGGTTGCAAACCCGGGACTCAGCAACGGTCGTAAGGATGAGCCAGCCTGCCGAACGTCTGAAATTTTGCTCACGGGGCCACGCGGATGCCGCAAAGATTGTACGTGTGGAAAAACCCGCTCATCCGCCGCTTTTCAGTGCCGTTTTCGCTTCCGGACAGTCGCTAAACCCGCTGTCGTAAGTCGAGGACGACCTGTGGAGTAAAGATGGAGGAAATACAGCGGGCCGTAACCCAGCCTAATCTTGTAAGGAGGGAGCTGGGAAGAGAAACCTCACAAAAATGGAACAACCTCTCTCGGCGGGAGAGTAAACATCCAGTCATATCAGGCAGGGCTTCAGTTAAACAAAAGCAGAGACGATGACAAGGGAGAAGGTCATTAAAATGAAATATATTTCCTGCTCTGTTCTTTGGCGGAGTGTTAAACATAAAGGGGTCGGATGTCGGAAGCCCCTGACCTTACCTGAATTGGATCCCCTCACAGGACTTTCAGCTTGTCGTGAGTTCCCACATGGTGTCGCTGACAGATTTTTTTGACAGGCGTTTTGGCAGGGCGGACTGCCGGTACGATCCGCCTGCCTGCCTGCCTGCTGGCCTGCTGGACGAATATTTTACTTTTCCTTCATTTCCAGCGCTTTCCCGCTGCCGTTTCCCGAGACACCGCCACCAACCTCGGACGCCCCCAAACACGTAAAATCACCCGGCAAAGTTCGACGCAACCAATGGTGGTGTAGACACATCGGTTTTCGTTGCAAAGGACCGCGAAGGGTTCATAAATTTGTATCCTTCGGGAGGTTGGGGCACCGTTTTGTTTTGTTTTTTAAAGAAATCCCTGAAGTTGCACAAAACGTAAATGAACCAGCTTCAAAAGCTTTACTCCAATGTCCTCCCACGGCACTTTTAAATTGGTTTGCAGTGTCTTTCTGCTCATTAGGCCGCAGCCTCCGGTTTTATAGAAGAAATCGACGCCGTCAATATTAATACGTTTGGCCGAAAAGCCAGGGACAGCCTCAGCTGGTTTATCCTACGCATAGTTTCCATAAACTTTTAGTCCTTGTAAGCGACGGACCCAAGGAACACATTCCCGAGATAGGAAATTAATTTGGGATTGCTCCTGGTTCTGTCAGTTTTCCTTTCGCAGTCCACAACCTTGGCTGTTCCTTCGTCCACTGGTGGCATGATACTGTATTGTAATTCCACTTACAGGAGAGGTTCACAATTGAACCTTAGTGAGGAAATCGTCATGTCAACACTTCCATTTGGACGGGGCTTTGCACTACCCGTCGTGGAAATCATAGCTTAGGTCTCCGTTCTTTTTCTCCTTTGAAGTCTGCCGTATAAGCGCATCTTGCAAAAAAACCCCAAAAAACCCTTGCTATTCAGATTCCTAGATAGACGTATTGTTCATGCCGTCGTTAAGCGAGTCCAAGTAAACCGTGAAAACCTTTGGGGGAGGGGGGGGTTAAAAAAAGGAAAAAATAAGACATTCAATTCTAATTCGAAGAAAGCGATCCATGACAGATACGATCTCCCATCACTCCCCAAACCACGCGGACCGTGCGCAATGCCTTTTTTGGGGTGTGGGTGGGAAGTTTGCAACGTTTAAGGGAGATCAAAGCATTTCCAAATATGGCTTGTTCTCCCCCCCCCCCCACCTCCCCCAAACAGATCTTCGAGCTTGATCTTTTAAATTGGACGTGTTTAAAGATGGCATTCGAAGCAGAGGATGGCAGCCGTAGGGAGGGTGCCGTCTTTTCTGAATGCATTTGTAATAAGGGGTGGGGGGGCAGAGGCGCTATGAAATGCAATGTAAAAGATTCAGTTGCTTCGCCAACATTTTAATTCACCTTTTTTGGGGTGGGTTTTTTTTTTTTGCCTTTTCAATCCCTACCTGTATATCCACTTCCTTGCGGCTTCTTTTCCCCTCCAAACATATCTTCGGTCACGAAGCATGTGAGAACAGGGGCACCCCACAAACCGAGCCTTACTTCTCCCACCCAGCAAATAAAAAAATTTGCCGTATGACCCAATCTTCCCCCAAGGAGCAGCTGTCGATGATGGATGGGTTGGAATAGATGCGTGGCTGACCAATAATTTGATGGAAGCCCACCTTTTGTTTTTCAACCACGCAAAGGAACACCTACCCGCTAGAACTCAAACCGCACGCTCTCCGAAGAGCATTCCCCCCCCTCAAACCCTCCCCATTGCATATTTTCCACCTCTCCAATTGAAACATGAAAAATTGACAATCGTGCCAACTTTGCGGGCATCCATCAAACAGAAGCCCGAGAAGTCAAAGCAGAATTTTAAGCTGAACTTGAAAGACATATGTGTGTGTGTATGCATGTACATCCATATGTATGGTGCAGGTATATATTTATACATATATATATATATAGCCTGTGTATATGTGGGTGATGTATGTGTTTGGGTAAACATACACTTTTCTCTCGAGAGCACCAACAGGATTTCATTTTCAACGTGAGCCACGGGGCTCACAGTAAAAAGAAAATAAAAGACAATCAAAGTTATCTTTTAAAAACATTCCCAAAACTCTTCTCTTTACATGCTGCCGAGACTGTGGATTGTAATAAGCATTTCGCACCTTACCTCCAGCGAGGGCTGCGCGAATTCCCGAAGACGGTTGAGCAGTGCCAGCTCGGCGGGATTCATGCTGGCGCGGTTTTGTTTGGCTCCTTCACTTGTTCGCCGAGTCGAAGGGAAGGGAATCCGAAGCATCTCCCCCACCCCACCCCACCCCAAAAAAATCCAGCCTTGGCTATTGTTTCAGCGTCTCCTGCTGGCACACCGCTGGTAACGCCGAGCCCACCGCCTGCTGCAGTCTTTCTCGCTTCCTCCAGCAGAATCAATAAGCATCTGCAAATGCATCGTGACAGCGGTTTAACATCTGGAAAGCTGCTAGGATCTTGAGAGGTTCAGCAACGTTTGTGGGGAGGTGTGTGGGGGGGAAAAGGCGGTTTTGCTTAAAGCTTTGGGTCTGGGGAGGGTTGGGGAGAAGGCTTCGTTCGATCCGCTTGGGCAGAATGACAAGCCACCTTCTCCTCTCTTCCCTTCACTGCAGAGCGATGCGCTGCGTTCGCTATCTTGCGATTGGCCAGGGATGTTCAGGCTTTAAAACCCGTGCTGAGTATGGGAGTGATTATTTTTTTAAAACCTCTCCTCCGAGGAAATTCTTCTTTCAAGGGCTTTCCAAAAAAAACCAGAACCCACCAGGATTGGCGTAGGATGCCTCTGGAGTCTACTGAAGAGATGGGATTGAAAGCGCTGTGGTTTGGGACGACGTCCTGCACCAGCAGACGAGAAATCCCCCATTTCAATCGGGGGGAACAGGTGGAATATGCACCACGGGTAATGCATAATATATTTTCAAACAGCCGTATGGCATCCAGCCTAGGTTTTGATCGGGTTCCTTGTTACACAGACGTTTCGGATGGAAACCGAAGCCATGGGGTGACCAAGAGTTTGAGCTTTGGTGCTTCCTCTGAGCAAAGTGTTTCCAAAATTAAGAGTGCCGAAATTAAATCTTATGTACGTCGAGTCCTTATTGATTAGCCCTTGGCCCATATCAAAGTGCAACGTTCCAGAAACAAATGATTGCTAAAATTGGATAATAGCAATTTAAAATGAAATGTGATAAAACACAATTTTAAATGGAATGGGAATGAAATATGATTTAAAATGGGTTTGGAATAAAGTACGATTTAAGATGGAATCGGAATAAAACACAAGTCTAAAATGAAATGGGAACAGAATGCAGTAATTTAAGATACAGATAAAATAGGATAGAATTATATTTCGGCGTCACTCCTACAATCTGCCCCCATCGGTCCCACATACGCAGATCTCAACCGAATCATTTGGTATAGGTACTGTGCTGTGTTAAATCTTATTTTCAGTTTCTGGCCGCACCTAAAGTAAAGTTGTTTTGATATAGGGGATCCCAATGGGTCCTTCGTTTGGTATATGGATCAAAGGTACCTGTGATATTTAAGCTAAGGAAATCCCAAAGGTGCTTTTTTTCCCCCCAAGAGGCAACTGGACTTTCTGGTTTTTCTTTGAAGATGTTTCACTTCTCATCTCAAGAAGCTTCTTCAGCTCTGACTGGATGGTGGGGAATGGAAGGATTGATGCTCCTTGCAGACAGCTGGTCATTTGCATCCTTTTAGAGGGTCGTTGAAGCACTTGAAGGTTTCTCTGTGTCCTTAGGGTCACCTGAGTGGTGCAAATGGTTACTGTACTCTGCAATTTTTTCCTCTGGGAATCCATTCCTACTCCCACACCATTCCAAGGGTATTCATCCCAAATTGCATAGCTAAAAGTCTCAATCTTCCAGATCATGGTTGTCCCAAGAAAGTGGTCTTTGAAGCACCTGGAGGTTTATGTGTCCTCAGGGTCACCTGAGGGGTGTAAATACTCCAGCAAGGAGTATAAATCCTTCCATTCTCCCACTATCCTGTCAGAACTGAAGAAGCTTCTTGGATGAGAAGTGAAACGTCTTCAAAGAAAAAACAAGAAAGACCAGTTGCCTCTTGAAAAAAGCACCTTTGGGAAAGCACCTTTAATTTTAACTCATTTTTTAAATGTATTGTTTTATAAATTCGATTTGTTTTTTTGGTTATATATTTAATTTCTTTTTAACTTTTCGGGATGTGTGTTTTTTAATGTTGTACGCCGCCCCGAATCCTTTGGGAGAAGGGCGGCATATAAATCCAATAAAAACAAAACAAACAAACAAACCATGACCTGAATGACAGAGAGTTTCTACAGACTTTTAGCTATACAATTTGGGATGAAGACCCTCGGTATGGGGTGGGAGTAGGAACGGATTTCCAGAGGGAAAAAATGCAGACTCAGGAACCATTTGTACCTCTCAGGTGACCCTGAGGAGACAGGTAAATCTCCAAGTGGCCTCAACGACCCTCTAAAAGGATGCAAAGGACCAGCTGCTGCAAGGAATATAAATTCCTTCCAATCCCCCACCATCCAGTCAGAGCTGAAGAAGCTTCTTGGATGGGAAGCAAAATGTCTTCAAAAGAAAAACCAGAAAGTCCAGTTACCTCTCGGGAAAAAGCACCTTTGGGATAACCACGACCTGGATGGTTGAGAATCTCCATAGATACACTAAGGAAAGTTTTTTTTTTAAATTTTAATTAACCCATCTTCTAGTGGGCCAGGGAGGTCCACAAAATTTGGGATGCACTGGGAAATAACTTGAATTTCGTCTGAATGTTTGGTGGGAACGGTTGAATAATATTCTTATGCCTGGATTTTCTCTCTCTCTCTCTCTCTCTCTCTCTTTTTTAAACACCTATGTCCATATCTTTATTCTTATTCCTTTTTGTTTTTGTGGCCATTCAATTATTTTCCTTATTTATCAAGGCAATACACAGACCATATTTTTCGGACTGTAAGACATACTTTTTTGTCTCCCAAAAGGGGGTGAAAACGTCTATGCGTCTTATAGACTGAATATTGCTGAAGCGCCATCCACCCGCGAGCCATTTTTTGGCTTCCGCACACCTCTTTTTCAGGCCTTTTTGGGGGGGGGGGACGTTTTGAGGCTTTTTTGGCCATTTTTTTCCTCAAAAATGGGCCGAAAAAAGCCTCATAAACAGGCTGGAAAAAGCCTCACAAATGGGCTGAAAAAAGCCTCGAAAACAGACCAAAAAACCCCTCAAAAATGAACCAAAACCCCCCACAAAAATGAACCAACCCCCCCCACAAAAACGGACCAAACCCCCCCTCAAAAACGGCCAAAAGCCTTAAAAATGGGTAGACAAAAGGCTCCAAAAAAGGGCCGAAAATGAGGCACACAGAGGCCAAAAACCTTTTTTGTTTTATTTTGTTTTCCTCTTCTAAATTTAGGTGTGTCTTATAGTCAGGTGCATTTTATAATCCAAAAATTACGGGAGTCCTTGGTTTACAACAGTTGGTATAACGTTCAGAGTTGCAACGGGACTGACAAAAAGCGACTTGTGACCGTTTTTCACACTTAACGACCATTGGAGCATCCCCGCGGTCGTTTGATCAAACTTCAGATAGGTGGCAACCGGCTTGATTTGATGACGGTTCCATTGTCATGGGGTCCTTTGAGACTTTCTGACAAGCAAAGTCAATGCGGGAAGCCGGATTCGCTCAACCACCCTGCGACTACACTTGTGGTGACCCTGACAGGAAAGGTCGTAAAATGGCACAAACGCCACTTAATAACGGTCTCACTTAGCAACAGAAATGTCGGGCGCCATTGAGGTCGTAAACCGAGGACTACCTGTATTTTCTTCATTTAGCTAGGCAAAAATCCTACGCAGTGCAATGCTTCGAGCAATGAAGAGTAGAGTAGAATAGAAATAGAATTGAAGGGACCTTGGAGGTCTTCTAGTCCAACCCCCTGCTTAGGCAGGAAACCCTACATCACTTCAGACAAATGGTTATCCAGCATCTTCTTAAAAACGTCCAATGTTGGGGCATTCACAGCTTCTGGAGGCAAGTTGTTCCACTGATTAATTGTTCTCACTGTCAGGAAATTTCTCCTCAGTTTTGTTGCTTCTCTCCTTGATTAGTTTCCACCCATTGCTTCTTGTTCTGCCCTCAGGTGCCTTAGAGAATAGTTTGACTCCCTCTTCTTTGTGGCAGCTCCTGAGATATTGGAAGACTGCTATCATGTCTCCCCTAGTCCTTCTTTTCACCAAACTAGACATATTCCCAGTTCCTGCAACCGTTCTTCATATGTTTTAGTCTCCAGTCCCCTAATCCTCTTTGTTGCTCTTCTCTGCACTCTTTCTAGAGTCTCCACATCTTTTCTACATCGTGGCGACCAAAACTGAATGCAGTATTCCAAGTGTGGCCTTACCAAGTAGTATTAACCCTTCACGTGATCTTGATTCTATCCCTCTGTTGATGCAGCCTAGGACTGTGTTGGCTTTTTTGGCAGCTGCTGCACACGGCTGGCTCCTATTTAAACGGTTGTCCACTAGGACGCCAAGATCCTTCTCACAGTTGCTACTATTGAGGGAGGTGCCACCTATGCCAATGATGGCAAACCTCTCTCATGGCACGTGAGCTGCCGCCCCAGTTCAGCTCCGATGTGCATGCGCGCACGCCTCCCACCAGTCGGCTGGCCTTTGGGTCTCTGCCGTGACTTGCACAGAAGGCGGTGCGGTGCGTGGGTTGGTTTGCACGCATGCACAGGGGGTGCATGCAGAGGGCTCGTGCACGCATGCGCAGGGGCTCTGTGTGCATTCACGGGGGTAGGGACATATGGGGGGTGCATGCATGGTGTCATGCGCACATGCATGGGGGCACATGCACGGAGGGCGTGTGTGCATGGGGGCATGTGTGGGAAGCACATGCGCATATCCAGGGGGGCACATTTGCATGCGCGGGGGCTTGCATTGCATTTGGGGGGTTTGGGCACTCAGTCCGGAAAAGCCACCCCTGACTTATACTGTAGATTTTGTTTTTCTGGCCTAAATGTGTGAACCTTACTTTTTACACCCTTGAATTTCATTTGGTTAGATGGCGCCCAACGTGAAGCGCCTTACGGGATCTTGTTCCAATATCTCAGAGGTTGCCACAAAGAAGAGGGAGTCAAACTATTCTCCAAGGCACCTGAGGGTAGAACAAGAAGCAATGGGTGGAAACTAATCAAGGAGAGAAGCAACTTAGAGCTGAGGGGAAACTTCCTGACAGTTAGAACAATTAATCAGTGGAACAGAAGTTGCCTCCAGAAGTTGTGAATGCCCCAACACTGGAAGCCTTTAAGAAGATGTTGGATAGCCATCTGTCTGAAACGGTATAGGGTTTCCTGCCTAGGCAGGGGGTTGGACTAGAAGACCTCCAAGGTCCCTTCCAACTCTACTATTGTATTGTATTGTATTATCCCTTCTTCAGAGCTGCTTCAAGGCAGCTGCAGAACTGGGGTGATGGTTTTGTGGCCCCAGCCGAAGGTTTTTGGGCCGTCCTGCTCACCCAGCCGGGGAAGCGTCTACACTCAACGATTCCCAGAGTTCCTAATTATCAATAAAGCAAGACGGTGGGAAGTGCATTTAGGTCTCGGCTGAATCAGGATGCGCCGTTAGATCTCGGCGATGAATAATATTTTAGGCAATTGCCTGTTGAAGAATCCATTAATCTAAAATTATGCCTTGTTAATCATCCGTTCCCCACCCCCTCCGCTGTGTGGTTGCCCTGTAATGAGCTCATTAAGCAAAAGCAGAAACACCCGATTGGGTTTTTAACTGGGCAGTTTGGATGGAGGTGGACATGTTGTTCCGATACAGATGTCAGGAAGTGTCCTCTCTGAATTAAAGCCAGAACTGCTAGAAAAACAGATATTTTACTTTTTGCAAGAGCTGCTTTGGTTACTTGTAGGAATCTGGGTGCAATTCAACCAGCTGCTCGCTAGCTATCGCAGCCTTTTTGTGGCGCATCTCCTCGTTACTTACGCAACCGTCTTTTTTCTGAGAAAAGTCTACTCGCCCTATAGGCCGAGGTGGTATTCTACCGGTTCAGACCCGTTCGCGGTAGGGGAAATTGCGGGTGGCCCCACCTACCCGCCCCAGCTCTATGCCATCCCGTTTAGGCCCCTTTTTCGCCAAAAGAGCATGCATGGAGATGCATGTGTGTGTACTCACATTTGCCAACCGGTAGGGAAAGTGGCGGTGGCTCAGAGGCTAAGACGCACTGAGCTTGTCGATCAGAAAGGTTGATAGTTTGGTGGTTCGAATCCCCAGCGCTGCGTAACGGAGTGAGCTCCCGTGACTTGTCCCAGCTTCTGCCAACCTAGCAGTGCGAAAGCACGTAAAAAAATGCAAGTAGAAAAATAGGGACCACGCTTGGTGGGAAGGTAACAGCGTTCCGTGCGCCTTCGCCGTTTAGTCCTGCCGGCCAAACGACTACGGAAACGTCTTCGGACAGCGCTAGCTCTTTATATATATATAATAATACTTACTTCTTCATTACAAGAAGTATAAACAATGGTAGTAAGTTATCTCCTACACCAAAACACAACAAATGCTATCTCTTCCATACACCCGTCTCTTATGTATAAGCAAATCTTTTAAGCCTCATCGTTTCAATTTTAATGTCAGCGAAAGTGCGTTGAGAGATAACGTATCGATTTTATTCTTGATCATAAACCAAACATATATTCCTTCTTTTTTTCCTTTTTTTACTTTTGACAATCTTCATCTTTAATCCCTTCAAATAATGTCCTAAACCTAGACCTTGGTCTCTTTACATTTTTTTTTCATCTCTCTTTTATTTCCTTAGATGAGCTATTTTGGGAGTATTGTAGATCTGTTCTGTTCCTTTACGTTGGCCTATATCAAGTGAATTTTCGTTAAGTGTCAGAAAACAGCATGCTGAGTGCTTTTATAAATCAAGATGCTACCTGTTTCATGCACAAAGAGAAAATATTTACATTTGGGCTACTTGACAGCTGGCTGGCTTTTGCAACAGTTTGTAAAATTAGATAGGACAACACGAGCCCATCGTGAAAACAATTTGGGCTTTCCCCCCCCCCCCTTCATTTCTTTTTATCTCATAAATCAGGATGGTACGACATTAACAAAATCTACCAACTAGCAAATAAAGGAAAATGTTGAATACGATTTCCCCCCCTCTTATCATAGAGGCCTTTGCTTGTTAGGCGAACTTTATATAGACGCCCATGTTTCACGATGAATTTTGGGTCGGTAGTTTTGTGAAGTAAGACATCTAGTAGACTTCTGATCAGCTCCAAATTCCTGTCGCGAGTGGTAAAGTGAATGTGGCCCCATTTTACGGAGAGTTGCTGTCTTCAAAAGAGTGGCCTTGGTCTTTTAAACGCAGACGGGCTGCTGAATCTATTCCTGGTGGGCTTGTTTCTCCTGTGTTGTGCCATGCGTTGGTGAAGTGGCTGTTTTGTTTCCCCAATGTACAGATCTCCACGTGGCTGGCTGCATTGTACGGCGTATACCACGTTGCTCAGTTTGTGTTTTATCCTTGGGGTGGCAAGCTCCTGCTTTAGTGTATTCTTGGGTTTGAAGTGTGCAGGTATGTTGTGTTGGCTGAAGATCCCTCCTGAGCTTTTCCGATATTCCTGCAACGTACGGAAGGACAAGGGTGCTTCTAGGTAGCCTTTGGCTGGTGGAGCATCCCATTATGTTTTGCCCACGTACTTCTGTTTAAATTTAAAGTTGGACTTCCATTTAGGATTCAGAAGTTGAACTAGACGCAACCTCCTTAAATCCCTCCGTCCCCAGCATCATTTTACCAAGTTAAACATCACATAGGACAGTTCCCGAACTGGTATATTTATAAATGTTTCTAAAGTCTGAGTGATGAATTCAGCAACACGATTTGTTTTGGTCAGAGAGGAGAGAGTGAACCGGAAGCCTGTCTTATGTATGGTAGGATGATAAGAGTGATAGAGGAGATTAAATACCCTGTCCCTTCCTTACTGCAACTCCAGGTTTTAAAGCAAACTAAAGAGAAATTAAAGGAGGCGGTGGCTCAGTGGTTAAGACACTGAGCTTGCCGATCAGAAAGGTCGGCAGTTCGGCGGTTTGAATCCCTAGCGCCACTTAACAGAGTGAGCTCTCGTTACTTGTCCCAGCTTCTGCCAACCTAGCAGTTCGAAAGCATGTAAAAGATGTAAGTAGAAAAATAGGGACCACCTTTGGTGGGAAGATAACAACGTCCCATGCGCCTTCGATGTTTAATCATGCCGGCCACATGAGACGTCTTCGGACAGCACTGGCTCTCCAGCTTTGAAACAGAGATCAGCACTGCCCCCTAGAGTCGGGAAGACCGGCACATATGTGCAAGGGGAACCTTTACCTTTAAAGAGAAATTGTGCAAGACCTATATAGCACATATCCTAGTAGACGCTAATTGAAAAATAAAATAGTTACCTCGGTATTATTTTCTTTCTTAATTACCTTTATTCTTAGAAAGTGGCTAATGAAAAGCAGCAGCCCTTCTCTGGTTTTTGCAGAACGAGAAGTTCAGAGGAACATTTCCCGATGCATCATTGTCGATAGTTTTGGGCCAGCAGAATTGCCAGATCTAAA
Organism: Natrix helvetica; assembly: GCF_964273705.1. Lineage (NCBI taxonomy): Eukaryota > Metazoa > Chordata > Lepidosauria > Squamata > Natricidae > Natrix > Natrix helvetica. The sequence continues at coordinate 80,484,419 of NC_138553.1, read as the reverse complement.
AATGGACATGGAAGAGGAATTGGCAGATAGAGCCATTCTGACAGCTATATAATTAGATTCACTTAATGATTGTAGATTTCTACACAGATGGACAATTTTTACTGGTGGGTTTTTGTCCTTGAAGTTTGCAACCTTTGAAAGAAGATTGTATTATTTTATTTCAAATCTGTTGGGGAGAAATGCAGGTAGACCTCGGGTTATGACCACCATCGAGCCCCACATTTCCGTTGTTGAGCAAGACCGTTGTTAAGTGATTCACTGCAGTTGTTAAGTTAGCAACACGGTGGTTAACGGAATCCGGCTTCCCTCTTAACGTTTCAGCATTAAAAAAATATTTCTTGCCCGGCCCTTCCCTTCTATCAACAATATGCAAGTAGTCCTCGAGTTACGACCACAATTGAGCCCCAAATTTATGTTGCTATGTGAAACATTGAGTTTCCCCCCATTTTACGGCCTTTCTTGCCACAGTTCTTGAGTGAATCATTGCAGTTGTTAAGTTAGTCACACCGTTGTTAAGCGAACCGGGCTTCCCCGTTGACCCTGCTTGTCAGAAGGTTGCAAAAGGGGATCTCGTGATCCCGAGACATTGCAACCATCATAAACGTGAGTCAGTTGCGAAGTGTCTGAATGTTGGTTAGACGGCCATGGGGATGCTGCAACGGATCAGAAGTGTCACACTGAAAATGGTGATAAATCACTTTTTCTATTGCTGTTGTAACTTTGAACGGTCACTAAATGATGTCGGGGATCACCTTTAAAGAATAAGACGATTGTTGCAAGGGCATTTCGACTTCTGTTTGTCTTCTGTTTCTTTTCTTTCTCTGCATGATTTTAGACTGGGCTTTTAGCAGGATTCTTTAAAATGAAATCCGGGCTTCTTTCTGGAGAAGAAATGGCGAACTGAAGACAGTTTCCGCTAAGGGCGGAGCCAACCATCATGGCTATCAAAAAAATAACATGAAAAATGGAAGAATGCTAATTTGGAAAGAGAGCAGGAATGCACCAGCAAAAACAGAACGGAGCACTTGCAGGAATAACAGCTGTGCCACTGCTCGGATAGAATTTCTCTTGGCAGTGTGTTAGAAACCAACGTCTTAGCACATTGTTCCTTAATGTAATTTGCCTTTTTCCAAGATGTGTTCAGAATTTCATAGAGGCTTTTTTTATTTCATTTTTCCAGGCTTTTTCTTTTAGGACGTTGTATTTAAAGTGGTAATGTTGTAAATGCTTAAAAACGCATCGTAAAAATGATTTTTTAAAAAGACCATATTCTACCCACACTATGAAATGCATTACTAATGTTCCAGGATGTGATTTGAGCTGATGGCTCATTTGGCTTAATGTTAAACTCGCTATGAGAATGAGCAGTCGTCTGGTTCTGACGCTTGAGGAAAGTTTGTGAGGCTTTCTTTATGTTTTGGAGCATAGTTGCGCCGTTACATCAAAGCAGGACATCCTAGGCCAGCGATGGCCAACGTTTTTTGGCTCGCGTACCATAAGTAGGGAGAGCGCAGGGGGGGGCGTGCCGCACCCACAATGCAATGCGTGACCCCCCCAGTGCGTATGCGTGCATGAGAAGCGCTGCCCCCCCCATCTTTTGCATGCTTTTTTCACCCTCCCCAGGCTCCAGAGGCTTTATAGGAGCCTGGGGAGGGCAAAAACAGCCTCCCCCCCCCCAAGGCCCTCTGGAGGCTTCAGGGACCTTCAGGAGGCTTCCCTGAAGCCTCCGGGGGGCTTAAACCTACCCTACGAGCAAACTGGAAGTCCTTTCCCGAACCACCGGTTGGTGCTCCGAAGGCTTCAGGGAAGCTCCTGAAGCCTTTGGAGGGCCTCCGGGTGAGGGGGGGCAGGGGAGGCTCTTCTCGCCCTCCCCAGGCTCCTATAAAGCCTCTGGAGCTGGAGAGGGCAAACAATGGCTTTAAAAAAGGCTGAAGGTTCGCCATCCCGGTCTTAGGCATATGTGTAAAATGGATCGTTCTTTTTGGATTATTTTAGGTTGATTGTAATTTGCTGGAACAATATGGATGGATGGATAGATGGATGGATGGATGGGGTAGGTAGGTAGGTAGGTAGGTAGGTAGGTAGATGATAGATAGATAGATAGATAGATAGATAGATAGATAGATAGATAGATAGATATCCATCATCATCTGTCTGTCTGTCTATATCACCTATCTATATCATTTATCTCTGTCTGTCTTTCTATACATCCTTCCATCCAGCTATACATCCATTCATTTGTCAGTCCATCTGTCTCTTCGTCCATCCAGCTATCCGTCATCATCTGTCTGTCTGTCTGCCTGTCTGTCTACCATGTTTCCCCGAAAATAAGACAGGGTCTTATTTTCTTTTGAACTCCGAAATAAGCGCTTGGCCTTAATTTCGGGGAGGTCATTATTTCTGAAGTGCAGGAGGCGGCGAACGTGGTCACCTCATGGCTGCTGCTGTGTTGCAATATTTTTTGGGAGGTCTTATTTTCAGGGAAACAGGGTAGATGGATGGATGGATGGATGGATGGATGGATGGATGGATGGATGGATGGATGGATGGATAGATAGATAGATAGATAGATAGATAGATAGATAGATAGATAGATAGATAGATAGATAGATAGATAGTTTCAACGTGTATGTTGAGCTTTGGAAAAAAAACAGATATTGGTCAATTTAAGCGAATGATAAGTAAGGTTCTGCGATGAAAGAAACTACCAGGAAAAGAAGATCAAAAAAGATAGGTTTGCTAAAGAAAAGCACATTATAACTGCAAACAATTCTATGTAGGAGGAAAAAATAGATGACAGAAGAAACTGATGAGGCTACACCCCCCCCCCCAAAAAAAAGGCTTAGTGAAGATCTAAAAGAAAAGAAAGAAAGGCGATGCATAGAGATTGTGAAAAAGGACCAGTTCATGATAAAATAATACACACCGGGGACCTCTATTGTGAAGCTCCTGTCTCACCAGCTTCAAAGCTCAGAATGAGCCGAAGGCAGCTAAAAGGAGCTCTCTTGTTATTCTTGCCATGCTTTGCCGAGTTCACAACGAAATGAAATAAAAAATATTTTTTTAAAAAAAAAAGAATACCAGCTGCTCAGCGAAGGAACCAAAACCCCAACAGGTAACTCTGAAAAGGCAACGCTGCTCCTTTTTTCTCCGATGAAACAAAAACAAAAACAAGAATTGCCTTTCATCGGGAGATTGGGAAGAGGAAAAGGCCCGAACCACAATAAGAAAAAGCTCCCTGAATTAATTGCTATCTGTTGGACCAAATGAATTAGGACTGTCAAAGAAAGATGGGCTTTCTAATCCATAACAGGAAGTCCTCCACTTACAACAGTAAGAGACAGATTCCTTGTGTGTCCAATCACACTTGGCCAATAAAGAATCCTCTCCCCTCTCCTCACCTCACCTCTCCTCACCTCACTTCACCTCTCCTCTCACCTCTCCTCACCCCTCTCCTCACCCCTCTCCTCACCTCTCCTTACCCCTCTCCTACCCTCTCCTCCTCTCCCCTCTCCTCACCCCTCTCCTCTTCTCACCTCTCCTTACCCCTCTCATACCCTCTCCTCCTCTCCCCTCCTCCCCTCTCCCTTCTCCTCTCCTCTCCTCTCCTCACCCCTCTCCTCTCTTTTCTCCTCACCTCCCCTTCTCTGCTCTTCTATTTCTCCTCTCCTCTCCCCTCCTTTTCTTTTCTCTTTTCTTCTATTTCCCCCCTGCTCTCCTCCCCTCCCCTCCTCTTTCTCCTCTCCTCTCCCCTCCCCTTCACTTCTATTTCTCCTCTCCTGTTCGCTTCTATTTCTCTCCTCTTACCCTTTCCCCTCCCATATCATCTTTCATATCATCATATCATATCATATTTTCCATCCCATCCATCCAATTCCATTCCATTCACTATTCTATTCCATATTTCATCCCATCCCATCCCATTTATTCTGCCCTGCCCTGCCCTGCCCAGTAGTATAAGTAGGTTTTGCATTTTCTGCTTCTAGCTTTATAGATAGGCAACCGCAGCTTCTTATATTTGTAGGTATATATTCCCTGGCTGGACTTCAGCATTTCTGCGAATGGCAATAGAACAATTGCTTCCTTAGCGAAGCTTCTCCAACATTTCTGCCCCGCACGGAGCTTTGTTAAGTTCCAAATAATATCCCACCTGCAGTCTGGGATCAAAAGCTTAGCTCAGGTGCTTTGTTTGCGTTTTTTTGTAGATGCTGTTGAGATGTTGGAGTGGGAAGACAGAAGGGGTAGGAGGTACTAGAGATTATCTGGGGAGGGGGTGTTTTAGGCGGGGCGTGGAATGACAGCATTTGAGAAAAGTTTCTTCCATTTTTTTGCATCCCTTTTCCTTCCCCCCTCCCCCCCATTTTAATCGTTCGTATATTTTCCCAAAATGCTAACTCTCATCTGGCATAAAATTGCCGCTTGATGGATTGTAGCTACAAGCAGAAGTCAGATGAAGAGGCAGGATCTGACAGCGAAGATTCACGTGGACTTAAGTGAAACTACTTTAAATTAAAATCCGTCTGTGGTTCAGTGCCTCCGATGAGGGATCCGAGGCTGACATCTCGTGCGTGCAAAATATGTCGGCCAAATCTGGCATCGCGGCTGCTCAGGCACGCTTGAATGACTTTAGCGCTCACCTTGACCCGAAATCATACTTATTCCTTAAAATATACCTACGCGCCGTCTTCAGATGGAATTTAAAAATGAAGAAATGTAAAAACGGATTCAAAGATGCAGCACGCAACCGAATTGGGCCATGACTTTTACAATGGATGCACGGGGTCATGTCTCACAATGACTGATGTTCACTTCTGCCTATTTTCCTTTCTTTGGTTGTTTATCTCGAAGAACAATTTAAAGGGTGGGTCGGAAATCTTTTATATGAAGAAACGCAGCACCTTGGGCGAGGCTGCATCTTTCAGAGATTGACTAGCTAATTTAGGAAAACGGTGAAAATTTGTTGAACTATTTATAGCAGGGGTGTCAAACTGGATTTCTTTGAGGGCTGGATCAACATTGTAGACCTCCTCTGTGGGCCGGGAGGGGAGGGGGAGGGAACGGGGAGGGACATGAAACGGGCGCCTCCTGCAGCACCCTGTTGGCCAAAACTGGGTGCAAGGAGGCCCCACGAGGTCCATTTTTGCCTCCAGCAGCACGCTGCTGGTCAAAAATGGACCGTGTGAAGGCCCCACGAGGATCTCGCGCAGCCCGTTTTCAGCCTGAATGTCTTCCTGCAGCTCTCTGCGGGCCAAAAATGGGCTATGCGGAGGCCCCACGAGGCTTCCCCTGAGTCCAGCACAGGGATGGGTTGCCAATTTTTTTAATACCAGTTTGGGCACGCTTCCGCGTGCACACGACGGTTCTGCGCATACGCAGAAGCATCTGGTTGGGTGGGCGGAGCCTCCCGCTGCTGCTACTATCGGTTCGCCCAAGCCGGGCCAAACCAGGAGCAACTCACCTCTGCTCCAGCAGCACTCTTCTGGCCAAAAACAGTCCGCAAGGATGCCCCGCGACGGCTGTTTTGGCCAGCAGAGGCACTGTGGGCTGGTCCTTTGATATTTCCAGGCTGGCTCTCAGGCCAGATTTAAGCACCCTGTGGGGCGGATTCGGCCCGCAGGCCATGAGTTTGACACCCCTGATCTATAAAGAGAAGTGGGAATTTTTTTTATCATACAGCTTCTCTACAATAAAACCAATTTGATTGTTTAACAGCAGTCGGTACTATAAAACGGTCAACCTATAAAACATCACTGATTTTTAAAGTAAGGTAGGTGGTCCTTGACCTACGATCCCAAATGCGGCCAAAATTGATGTTGCTAAGAGAGACATTTGTTAAGTGAGTTTTGCAACCTTCCTTGCCATGGTTGTTAAGCGGATCGCTGCAATTATTAAGTTAGGGACACGGTTGTTAAGTGAAAATGTGACCCCGTGACCCCGGAATGCTGCAACTGTGAGTTTGCCAAGTGGCTGAATTTTGATTATGGTTATGAAGGGGATTTAGTTTATTTATTTTTGGTGATAGCTCAGAGAAATAAATTTAACCTGTAGTGTATTTCTTTACCTTTCTTTTAGCAAAGTGGAAATATTTAAAAATAATGAAAGCATTAAATCTGGTGTTGGGTATTTCTTAGACTTGATTAATAATATTTCTTGTCCCTTTTAGGATAACTCAAGTTAACATGAAAATGTGACATTACAGAGTACCTAGAAAATTTAATTTGTTTCACTGGTTTTTTTCCCCAGAATTGGCCTCATTATCATCTATATTCTATTCTTTTTATAGATTACCTTTCTCAAGGAATAGACCTTTCTGGAATTGAGGTAATTGAAAACGAACTGCTGTTTATTGCAAGAGCTCGACTCGAAGTTGAAAATCAGGCCAAATGGTTGCTGGAACAAGGGATAGAGACTCAGGTAAAATGGCTTTTTATTTCCTTCCTAAAGCGGATAACAAGAGTCAGTATAGTTATGCTAAAATGAAAGGGTCAGAATTTTTTAAAATGTTGGAAAGTTACTTTTTAAAGAGATTTTATTGCATGTTGTTGTTGTTAGTTGCGAAGTTGTGTCCGACCCATCACGACCCCTTGGACAATGTTTCTCCAGGTCTTCCTGTCCTCTACCATCCTCCGGAGTCCATTGAAGCTCACGCCGACTGCTTTGGTGACTCCATCCAGCCACCTCATTCTCTGTCATCCCCTCCTTCTTTTGCCCTCCATCGTTCCCAGCATGAGGCTCTTCTCCAGTGAATCCTTCCTTCTCATTAGGTGGCCAAAGTACTTGAGTTTCCTCTTCAGGATCTGGCCTTCTAAAGAGCAGTCAGAGTTGATCTCCTCTAGGACTGACCGGTTGGATGGCCTTGCAGTCCAAGGGACTCAATGCAGGAGTCTTCTTCTCCAGCACCAGAGTTCAAAGGCCTCCATTCTTTGGCGCTCAGCCTTCCTTATGGTCCAACCTTCACAGCCATCCATTGCAACTGGGAAAACCACAGCCTTGACTATACGCACTTTTGTTGGCATGGTGATGTCTCTGCTTTTTAGGATGCTGTCTAGATTTGCCATAGCTTTCCTTACCAGGAGCAAGCGGCTTTTGATTTCTTGGCTGCGGTGATCTTGGAGCCCAGGAAATTAAAATCTGTCACTTCCTCTATTTCTTGCCCATCTATTAGCCAGGAATTGAGAGGGACGGATGCCATGATCTTAGTTTTCTTAATGTTGAGTTTCAAGCCAACTTTTATTTGGCATAGTAACGTAAGACGCGAAAGCTTGGTCTAACATGGGACAGGTACTTACAAAGGCTGTGTGTTGTTTTGCTTCCAGGAAAATAATTCATGTCGTCCTTGATTTACGACCCACAACTGAGCCCAAAAATTCCGTGGCTAAACAAGACAGTTATTAAATGTGTTTTGCCCCATTTTACGACCTTTCTTGTCACGGTTGTTAAGTGAGTCACTGCAGTTATTAAGTTAGTAACAGGGTTGTAAAGCAAGTCTTGACTTCCCCCCCGTTGACTTTGCTTGTCAGAGGGTTGCAAAAGGGGATTGCGTGACCCCGGGTACCGTCATAAATATGAACCAATTGTCAAATATCTGACTTTTGCTCAAGTGATCACAGGGCTACGGCAACAGTCATAAGTGTGAAAAACACTCATAAGTCACTCTGTTGAGTGCCGTTGTAATTTTGAATGGTCACTAAACTGTTGTAAGGCAGAAACTACCTGTGCTGCTGGGAAAGGTGCCTTTTAAATTTTATTTATTTATTTATTGCCTTTTTAATGCTACCCATCTCCTCTATAAGGTAACTCTGAGCATTCTTCTTACCTGTAGCTTAAAGGCATCAGTTTTTCCCTGTCCTCTTCTGTGCTTGTCTCAAATTGTCAGCAAAATCTAAATCTAAATTGAGTCAAGAACAGATAGCCTTCATTTACGACCATAATTGGAGCTTGGAATTTGCATCGTACGTTTATGGCCGTCATAAGTGGAGGCAGCCATGGGATCAGTCTGATTTTCTGACCTTTTTTTCTTTTTCTTTTTACCAAGCATCATGGTCATAACTGTCCCAAAGGTGCTTTTTTCAGGCGGCAACTGGAAATTCCTGTTTTTTTTTCTTTTGAAGACATTTCGCTTCTCATCCAAGAAGCTTCTTCAGCTCTGACTGGATGGTGGGGAATGGAAGGATTGATGCTCCTTGCAGACAGCTGGTCCTTTGCATCCTTTTAGAGAGACATTGAGGTGACCCTGAACACACAGACAAACCTCCAAGTGGCCTCAATGTCTCTCTAAAACAGTGATGGCTCACCTTTTTCGGATTGTGTGCCAAAAACGGGGGGAGTGCAGAGAGGTCGTTTGCAGGCATGCCCACACCCATAATGCTATGCGCGGGAGGGGGGCCTCACTCCCCGCTTTTGGCCGGGGTGGACCCATTTTTCGCCCTCCCCAGGCTCCAGAGGCTTTCTAGGCCTCCCACCCCTCCCCTAGAGGCCCTCTGGAGGCTTCAGGAAGCTTCCCTGAAGGCTCCAGAGGGCGAAAAACAGTTGTCCCTACGGACAACCTGGAAGTTTGGGAACGGTGACTTCCAGTTTGCCTGTAGGACCATTTTTTGCCCTCCGGAGCCTTTCAGGGAAGCTTCCTGAAGCCTCCGGATCGCGAAAAACGGCCCAACGGGCAAACCGGAAGTCCTTTCCATTGAAGCCACTGGAGAGCGAAAAAGAAGGCCGAAGTCAGTTGGCCAGCGCGCGCATGTGTGCCAGGGCTGATGGGGCAATGCCTCGTGTGCCCTAACCAATGACTCCGTGTGCCACCTGTAGCATGCGTGCCATAGGTTCGCCATCCTGGGCTCTAAAAGGATGCAAATGACCAGCTGTCTGCAAGGAGCATAAATCCTTCCATTCTCCACTCTCCAGTCAGAGCTGAAGAAGAAAAGTCCAGATGTCTCTTGAAAAAGCACCTTTGGGACAACCATGACTGAGAATCTCCATAGACATTTCTGGGGTCAATCCATTCATCCCTATGGGTGTTTTTTGCTGGAAACTTTGCTCAAAAGGCGTCAAACCCACAAAATACATTATAAATTGGGGTTACATGACTTGAGAATGCTTCAACTGTATGTAAAATGTTAACAAGAGGCACTTTCATTTTAAATTAAGCTATTGCTCGCTTTGATCCATTGCAAATCAAAAGCAGATTGATGTTTCCCCTTAATTTCCTTTATTTTTTTTAATTCAAGGCTGATGCACATAATTTATGAGTATGAAACAAATCTAGACACGAGGCGACTAGAAGAAATGTGAGCAGAAAGTGTGAGATTAATTACTATGAAATGCACCATTTCATTTTAAATCAGGCCTGTAATGTGTTTTTTTTAACTTACATTAGATCTGACAATGCAGAATGTTATGCTTTCCCTCCGATATTAATTGAGCCTATGATAAACAATTCCCTTTTTTCAATCAATTGATTCATTTGTATTTTTCTTTTCTTCTGATTTTAAATAGTGAGTTTAATCCCACGCAGTATAATAAAGCATTATGAATTCAGCCCTAATTTTTTTCTAGATAGCTAGTTTATTCTGTGACCTGAATAACAGAGTTGGAAGGGACCCTGGAGGTCTTCTAGTCCAACCCTCTGCTCAGGCAGGAAACATTATACTACTCCAGACAAATGGCTGTCCTGTCTCTTCTTAAAATCTTCCAATGTTGGAGAATTCACAATTTCTGGAGGCAAGTTGTTCTACTGATTAATTGTTCTCACTGTTAGGAAGTTTCTCCTTAATTCTAGATTGCTTCTCTCCTTGGATTAGTTTCCATCCATTGTTACTTGTCCTGCCTCCTGGTGCTTTGGAAAATAGGTTGACCCCCCAACTTCTTTGTGGCAACCCCTCAAATATTGGCAGATTGCTGTCATATCACCCCAGTCAAACCCAATTCCTTCAACTGTTCTTTATAGGTTTTACCCTCCAGTCCCATAATAATCTTCGTTGCTCTTCTCTGCACTCTTTCTAGAGTTCCAACATCTCTTTTTTTTATATATAATCCTCAACAATTAGACAACATTTTGACTGCAGAATGCATAAATAACCCTGTCCTTTTCTTGTACTAAGGGATGCAGTGGCTCAGTGGTTAAGATGCTGAGCTTCTTGATCAGAAAGTTCGGCACTTCGGCGGTTCAAATCCCTAGCGCCGCATAACGGAGTGAGCTCCTGTTACTTGTCCCAGCTTCTGCCAACCTAGCAGTCCGAAAGCACGTAAAACATGCAAGTAGAAAAATGGTAACAGCGTTCCATGTGCCTTTGGCGTTGAGTCATGCCTGCCACATGACCATGGAGACGTCTTTGGACAGCGCTGGCTCTTCGGCTTTGAAACGGAGATCAGCACCGCCCCCTAGAGTTGGGAATGACTAGCACATATGTGCGAGCGGAACCTTTACCTTTCTTGTACTGTGTGTGTGAGATATCTTGTTCCACAGGTTTTTCACTCTCCATTAGCCGTTTGAGGGCAACCGATGAGCTAAGTTCCCCCTCCAAAATTAATTGCAGGTCATTAGAACAATTGGCTATCCTACTAGCCTGCCCTTCAAAACAATCAAAGAATTATTAGTGTTCCTTGCCCGTCGTGCATGACCCGCGATTTGCTTCCCATCAGCCCAAGGGTTCATGGGAAGAGCTTTGTTAATACTTCATAATTGTATCTGGGATGAAAGGAAGATGGAAGTGTCAGGACGAAGGGCTTGCTTGTCAGATGCGTTGATGAATTTTTGCAGTACATCAATTTAGGAGATGGATCTGCTCCTCGCGACGCTCCCGAGAAATATGCAAACTATTTGGGTCTGAGAGAGGGAATGAAACGTCAAATCTTGATTATTTCCCGCTTGGTGTGAAAAATTTAAATATTTATTTGTTTACTGAGCAGGCAGAATTATGAAATGTTTAAATATTAATTTTACTGAGCGGACAGAACTCGCAGGATCAGAGAGTTGAGGACTTCTAGACCAACCCAAGCAGGAGAGCCTGTACCAGCGGGATCAAACTCAATTTCATTGAGGGCCTCATCAGGGTTGTATTTGACCTCAGAGGGGTGGGGTGGACGTGGCCAGCTCAACATCACCCGTGCCGGGGGGGGGGGGCATCTGTGGTGACCAAGTGGTAAGGCAGGACTTCCCTCAGACCCTCCCTCCCTCTCATTATAATCTCCCTCCCTCCTTCCTTCCTTCCTTTTCTTCCTTCCTTCCTTCTTTTCTTCCCTTCCTTCCTTCTTTTCTTCCTCCCTTCCTTTTCTTCCTCCCTTTTTTTCTTCCTCCCTTCCTTTTTCTTCCTTCCTTCCTTTTCTTCCTTCTTTCCTTCTATTTCTTTCTTCCTTCCTTTTCTTCCTTCCTTCCTTCCTTCTATTTCTTTCTTCCTTCCTTTTCTTCCTTCCTTCCTTCTATTTCTTCCTTCCCTCCTTTTCTTCCTTCCTTCCTTCTTTTTCTTCCCTTCCTTCTTTTTCGTCTTTCCTTCCTTTTCTTCCTTCCTTCTTTTTCTTCCTTCCTTCCTTCTTTTTCTTCCTTCCCCCTTTTCTTTCTTCCTTCCTTTTCTTCCTTCCTTCCTTCTATTTCTTTCTTCCTTCCTTTTCTTCCTTCCTTCCTTCTTTTTCTTCCCTTCCTTCTTTTTTGTCTTTCCTTCCTTTTCTTCCTTCCTTCTTTTTCTTCCTCCCTTCCTTCTTTTTCTTCCTTCCCCCTTTTCTTACTTCCTTCTTTTTCTTCCTCCCTTCCTTTTTCTTCCCTCTTTTCTTCCTTCCTTCATTTTTTCTTCCTCCCTTCCTTTTTCTTCCTTCCTTTTCTTCTTCCTTCCTTCTTTTTCTTCCTCCCTTCCTTCTTTTCCTTCCTTTTCCTTTTCTTCTCCTTTTCACCAAAAAGTTTTCGCGGACGACTAGTTGGTGACTGCGGTCTCCGGGATTTTGCCTAGACTTTGCAAAACTGTCTTAGTTTGACTCTGAAGGACGGTTTTAATGTTGAAGTTTCCCGTCCTGTGAAAATAAGATCATATAATACGGACATTTACAAAGTAGGCAGATAACAACTTTCCCCAATCCTTATCTTTGCAAGTTAGGGTTTAAAATAAGCCAGAAATTTCTCCGCAGTATAATCAGCTGATAGTGATACATCCTAGAATATCTTTTCCGTTTCCATAGGAACAGATGGGAGAACGTTTGAATCTTGGAAGCCAAAGTGGAATATATTTTCAGACGGTCTGGCTTACCAAGTTTTGTATTCCCGAAATGTAAAACAATAAAAATACGGCACATCACGTAAGGCCTATTGCTATTGATGTTTGTTCGTTCCTCATAGAACTGGCATATTTATAAGGTGAGCTAGTTATGCATTTCTGGAAAAAAAGGAAAGAGACAGCAATTTTGATCAGATCTGCATACTGTAAAGCAATTCATAAAAAACGAACTTCAAACAATTTACTACTTACGTAGAAACTCAATACTGTTCAAGAACTTTAAGAATGGAATTAGAATGCAGTGCACAATCGAGCCCAAAATTTATACTGTGAAGTGGGACGTTTGTTAAATGAGTTTTGACCCATTTTCCGCCCTTCCTTGCCATGGTTGTTAAGCGAATCCCTGCCGTTGATAACTTAGCAATGCGGTTGTTAAGCGAATCTGGCTTCCCCCCTGGACTTTGCTTGCAGGAAGGTCGCAAAAGTGGATCGCGTATCCTTGGGACTCAACAACGGTCATAAGTATGAACCAGTTTCCAAGCATCTGAATTTGGATCACATGACTATGGTTTACGACTAAGGCCGTAAGTGTGAAAAATGGTCACGAATCACTTTTTTCAGTGCCTCTGTAACTTTGAACAGTCACTAAATGAACTGTTGTAAGTCGAGGACTGCCTTTAGAATTAGAATAGAATTCTTTATTGGCCAAGTGAGATGGGACACACAAGGAATTTGCCTCCAGTGCATAAGCTTCAGTGTACATACATATATACAGCGTACGTACAGACATACAAAGAGTGTCAATACAAATATAAGCTCTCAGTGTACATACAGATAACAAAGTGATCAATCATAAATTGTAAATCATAAGGTTCAATCATAAATCATACGTTATAAACAGTGATGTGCGGTGAGGTTTACGGCTGGTGAGGCTGGTGACGTCATCAGGAAGGCGGGGAATGGGACCACGTGTGCTGGAGGCTGAGGCTGCCTCAGCCTCCAGCACACGTGATCCCATTCCCCGCCTTCCTCAGTGTGCTCCGCCGGCTCGCGCTCCGCAGTCACTTTCATGGCTTCGTCATCCGGGAGCGCCGACAACATTTCTGCCTCCACAGCTCGCGGGCGCAGACGGACGGAGGTAGCCAGAGTGGCGCTGAGGCAGTCCAGTGGGCGAGCAACCGAGGACCTCCATCGCTAGCTCGCTCGCTCGCTCTTTCGTCCGCCCGGACCGCCTCGGCGGCGCTCTGGCTAAATCCATCCGGCCGCGCCCGGGAGCTGCGGAGGCAGAAATGTTATCGGCGCTCCCGGATGACGAAGCCACGAAAGCAACTGGGGAACGACAAGAACCTTCCCCCAGTCACTTTCGTGGCTTTGTCATCCGGGAGTGCCAACAACATTTCTGCCTCCGCAGCTCCCGGGCGCGGCCGGGCAGATGTTTATAATATTATAATATTATATATGTATATATATATAGTATATAATATTATATACTATTATTTCATGAAGAGAGATGAGGCTCTGCCCCCCTTGCCTCCCCTGACCGCACGTCTCTGGTTATAAACCACACAATGGTAAATCATAAGATACCGATCGGAGATGGTAATAGGAAAGATAAGAAGAAGAATAGCAATACAATCCTACTACAAGGATAAATACCCTTAGGCATAAAACAGTGCTATATTCCCATGGGTGCAAGGAATCGGGCCCATAATTAATTGCAGTTAAGATTTATTGACCTAACTAGCCTATATACAAGAATCTAGTCCATTAAGATTCAATACTAGTTGGCATTAAATGCGAGTCAATGGAATTCAAGAGTGGTTGGAGTTAGACCATTTCTGGCAACCTAACAATTCTAGGTTGATGGCTTCCTTCATTCCCCCCATCCCAGTTCTGTATGGTTTTCAAAATTTTATAAACATTTATTTCAACTATTAAATATTGTAATATGTAACATCTGTAAGGGTCCTTATTGGTGGAGAGGTAATGTATTTTTTATTTATCTTTACCAGTAAGACTTGAATTACGGTAAGCTTAATGTATGTATGTATGTATGTATGTATGTATGTATGTATGTATGTATAGATTTATTTATTTGATTTGTCAATCATTTACAGGATAATAGGTATAAGAATAAACATGAGTATGAATGAAATGGGCACGAATAAATGGGGACAGTAGGACAGAGACGGTAGGTACGACAGTGCGCTTATGCACGCCCCTTACAGACCTCTTGCGAATGGGGTGAAGTCAATAGTAGACAGTTTAAGGTTAAAATTATGGGGGTTTGAGGATGTAACAACAGTCGGGTAGTGCATTCCAGGCATTGACCACTCTGTTGCTGAAGTCGTATTTTCTTCAATCAAGTTTGGAGCGGTTTACATTGAGTTTGTATCTATTGTGTGCTCTTGTATTATTGCGGTTGAAGCTGAAGTAGTAGGACGTTGTAGTGGATAATTTTGTGTACTGACACAGTCTGATAGTAGGCGGTGTAGTTCTAAGTTGTCCCAAGCTCAAAATTTCAAGCCGGTGGTATAGGGTATTCTGTTACGAGCAGAGGAATGTAGTACTCTTCTTGTGAAATACCTCTGGACTTGCTTGATTGTGTTAATGTCCGATGTACAGGGTGGATTCCAGACAGATGAGCTGTATTCGAGAATTGGTCTAGCAAAGGTTTTGTATGCCCTAGTTAGCAATACAATATTCCCGGAGAAGAAGCTTCGCAAAATTAGATTAACAACTCTTAATGCCTTTTTGGCGATGCTATTACAGAGAGCTCTAAGCACTTAAATTTTCAGTTACAGAAACATCTAAGGAGTCACAACCCCCATTGTTGACATCCACGTGTTCGCTTTGTAATGTTAAATTGGTTCGAAACATTGGTTGTGAAAAAATAGGATCCCTGTTAATGAGAATTAATTAGGATAGTGTTTTTGAGAAACACTGCCCTAGAAGAACCTGGGCTCTTTTTGACTAAATAAAAAGAGAGAAAACTATTGTGAGTTTTAATGACTGTAATTGTGGGTTGGAAAATGTCAAGCTTGACAAATATTGAGCTGGGCGATCCCGAAACATCTTTATTAGCTTTGAAATTGGTTAATCCTCAGGAAAAGTAAATTGCCCGAGGTAAATGAGTTGAAGGTGTTTATCACTCTTCTTTAATTTCATTTTCACTCCGACTGCTATGGGAAAGAGGGTAAATATCGCAGGAGAAAAGAAAATCAAGAGATGGAAAAAATAAATAAATCTGCCAGTAGTTTTAGATTGTTTCCATCACGACATTCTAGGTCTAGGACAGTGTTGGTAAGATAAATTGATGTAAACATTTAATAACGCAACATGATGTTGGTTATGTAATAGTATACATGTGATTATATGCTATGAAAATGAAAAAAATAATAAAACTTTATTAAAAAAATAAAGAATTCCCCAGCCAGCCTGAAGTTGAAATCCAGACATCTTAAAGTTGCTTAGATTGAGAAACAGTTATAAATTTTGGGGGTCCTTGGTACCCTCTGAGCTTGGTGGTTTTCTTGCAGGCATTTCATTACCAAACTAGGTAACATCATCAGTGCTGGGAGGTAGTGGGGTTTGTGGATGGAAGAGAAGGATAGGAGGAGGAGGAGGACTGTGGAGTCCTCGGTGCTCTCTGAGCTTGGTAGTTTTCTTGCAGACATTTCATTATCCAACTAGGTAACATCATCAGTGCTAGAAGGGTTTGTGGATGGAAGAGAAGGATAAGAGGGCATGAAGCGAACTCCTGGTCCCGACAAAAAACCCTTTTATTAATTGACTGTGAATTCTGCTCACTCACATCCAGCAAAGTCTTTCAAGGGAGGATTTACAGTCACAGACCTTCTCTGGCTTGGAGAGCTGCCACAGGCCGATATCTGCAAAACTTGGCAAGGAGTCTCGGAGAGTCACCAACCAATTAAGTGAACTAATTGTCCCCTGCAAACTCCACTCCCCTCTTGCTCCTCTTTTATTTCCTCTGGGAGGGGCCATTCATCGTCCACCTGTGGCCTTACTCCCAAGTCGACCCCTGTTCTTTAGCTGTTCCCTTCGTCTGGCAACTCTGTGCATGCCCACACTGGGAACAGGCTCCAGCTGTTTTTCTGCCTCACTGATGTCTGACTCCGAAGGCAGCTGATAACTGGTCTATGGCTCTGGCCCCCTCTCTGCCTCCGACACAGAGCCTTAATCAGAGCCTTCCCCAGACTCCAGGACTGGCCCACGTTCCTCCCCAACTTCCTCACTGTCCGAATCTGCTACCAGCTCTGCTGTGTTCTTTGATGGCCTGTTTTCCTTTTATCGCTAATTCCCGCCAACATAATTGCTTTCTCCAGTGAATTCCCATGCATGACAGAGCCAAAAGGAGTGAGATGCAGTTTCGCAATCATTTTGTGAACTTCTAGAGCTCCACAGTTGCTGCCTAAATAAATAAGGCTGTGTGCTTTTGCCCAAAAATTCCTCTTGAGCGGATTCTTCAACATCTTAACTTTGTGCTGATGCTTTTTCAAGATTTCTTGTCGGCCTCTTTAAAAAGACCAGGTGGGCTTTTCAGAGCTTACAGTGTAATATTTGAATTATACTGTGTTTCCCCCAAAATAAGGCTGGGTCTTATATTCATTTTTGCTCCAAAAAGACACATTTTCCAGTTAGGTCTTATTTTTTGGGGCGGGAAATGTGGTACTAAATGCATCCGCCTGGCTGAGGATCTTCATTGGGGCTTATTTTTGGGGTACGGGTTATATTAGGAGCATGCGAGGGCTTATTTTCAAGTGGGTCTTATTTTTGGAGAAACACGGTAGTGTGTAGTATTCCTTCTGGTAGTAATGATAAGCTTTATCGGATCCCTTATAACCCTAGGCGAGTGTAATGGGACATATTATTTTTTAATGGCAATTGGATACTCCATAAGAGGGAATTGTGGATAGAAATACAGGTATTCTTTGACAAGATAAAATTGAGCCCCCAAATTATGTTGTTAAGTGAGACATTTGTTAAGTGAGTTTTGCCCCCGTTTTACAACCATTCGAGCCTAGGTCGTTAAGTGAATCTTTGCACTTGTCAAGTTAGCAACTCGACGGTTAATTGAATCTGACTTTGGTGGCCAGATGGTCATAAGAGCTGTTCACATGAGCTCCAGACACTGCCGCTGGCATAAATACGAGTCAGTTGCCAAGCATCTGAATTTTGATCAGGTGACCAGGGGGATGCTGAAACAGTCGTAAGTGTGAGCGACGGTCATAAGTCACTTTTTTTCAGTGCCACTGTAACTTTGAAGAGCCACTAAATAAACTTGTAAGCGGAAGGCTTGGATATTAGCAAAAACTGAGTTATGTATCTGACACCGGTTTCAACTCCGTGCTTGTAAAGTTGCAGTATGTTTTATAAAGAAAACGTAGTAGTTAAATTTTTTTTTCTTGCTGGATTTACTCTAAAGTACAAGCTCTGCCGTTCGCATGGAACATTCCTCCCCCCTCCCGCCTCGTTACCACTGAATGCAGTGGAGTTTTTATAAAAGCCCCGGTGCCTCCTGCAGTGAGACTCCCTGAGAGATTCGAAAGACCTTTGTTTTGTCAGACTCCCAGTTTGGTTACCATAGTAAATATAGATCGGAACAAGGAGGCGTCTCAAATTCAGACTCCATTTGATGCCATTTTTGTGGAACAGCGATTTGTGAACAAAATGGCACCATGTAGATAGAGGAAGCTGAAGTTGACTTCTGTTGAAACAAGCTACTGAAGATGGCTAGTCAGTTTGCATTTGAAAGGCAAAGGCAGTGAAGTGGTTGTTTTGTTTCCCCATTCTACAGATCTGCTCATACCTTTGGGAGTGATACCTTTTCTGATAAACAGTTGGACCTTTTATTTTACTTTGTTTTCATTTCTGTTTGAAAACTTGTATGTGTGTGTGTGTATGTATATATATGTGTGTGTGTGTGTGTGTGTGTGTGTTGTATTTGTGCTGATAAATAAATAAAGGGAGACTAGTATAGATCTATTTCAAGCTATTTAGCTCTCATCAGCTAGCCATACCCTTACTGGGATTTGAAAGGGGGAGTAGTGAGCTCCCTCCCATATTTGGGCATACCAGGGGTTGTAACACAAATACATACACACACACACACACACACACACACACACATTTGTGTTACAACCCCTGGTATGCCCAAATATGGGAGGGAGCTCACTACTCCCCCTTTCTGTCCTTCGGCTCATTACAGAAGACCATCCAGGCAGAAAACCATATTTTTATTTTTAATGTTGCCTTTGCTATGTTTGCGTTGTATATGTGCTGATAAATAAATAAAGGGAGACTAGTATAGATCTATTTCAAGCTATTTAGCTCTCATCAGCTGGCCATACCCTTACTGGGATTTGAACCTGGGCTGTATTACATATTAGGCAGATGTATTAGCCACTAAGCCACAGGCTCTCCTCCTTATGTATATATGTATATGTATACCCTCTCTGATGGCAGGTGAGCTGTGGCCCCAGTTCAGCTCTGCTGCGCATGCACGCATGCCTCCTGCCAGCCAGCTGATTTTTAGGTCTCTGCCACGCATGCATGGGGGGCCAACGTGCGTGCAGGGGACCACGAATGCATGAGCACGGGGAGGCTGCACGTGCATGAATGGAGGTGTGGCACATGCGGGAAGCCCACGCATGTATGCACAGGGGGCGGGGCGCATGCACAGGTGTGCACATTGCATTTTGGTGATTTTTTGGGGCGCATGCGCCTTTGCATTCACACATATGCTGGTGCTTTGGGCACTTGGTTCAGAAAAGGTTAGCCATCACTGGTTTATAATATAAAATGCACAAATACGAAAGGAAATGGAGAAATAGGGGAGGGAAAGGGGAAGGGAGAAGTGTAGAAAAGAAGGGAAAAAAGAAAAACAAAAGGCGTTGACTTCCAATTCCCTTTGGTGCAGTAGAATACAAACAGTCGTATCAAACCTCAACTACTTATTGCTACGTAATAATTTAAAGTAGCCATTTCTATAACAACAAATCTATCTCATTGGTAAAACCCAAAATCAAAGTTTCTTTTTTTTGCCCACCTCAGGCACAAAGTCCAGAAGCGGTTTCCAAGTAGAAACAAAAGTAATTGTGTTTTTTTCTTTTATTCGATCAAAGCAGCCAATTTTGCCATCCCTGCTAACTCCATCCATTTTTGCAGCCGTTCATCCATTGTGGGGATCGAAACCTCCTTCCATTTCTGTGCATAAAGTAAAATTGCTGCTATCGACATATACAACATCAAAGTTCCCAATTTATCCCCAAGTCTTTTTCCATTGAACCCAAAAGAAAAGTTTCTGGTTTTATCTTTATATTCACTTTTCTGTATTAGAATATGAATCCTACTCCAATATTTCTTTGCTTTATCGCACGTCCACCAGAAAGGATAAAAGCTTCCTTCTTTACGTTTACATTTGAAATACTTTAGCAAACAATTATTTTTACAGGTCCAACATATCTTCCTCCTTTTATTTTTCCCAAAACGACAACCCTTTGAGGTGCGTTGGGCTGAGAGAGGGTGATTGGTTCAAAGTCACCCAGCTGGCTTTCATGGCTATGGCAGAACTAGAACTCCCGGTCTCCTAGTGATTGGCCCACAGTCACCCAGTTGGTTTTCATGACTATGGCAGAACTAGAACTCCCGATCTCCTAGTGATTGGCCCAAAGTCATCCAGCTGACTTTCAGGGCAATGGCAGAACTAGAACTCCCGGTCTCCTAGTGATTGGCCCACAGTCACCCACCTGGTTTTCAGGGCTTTGGCAGAACTAGAACTCCCGGTCTCCTAGTGATTGGCCCACAGTCACCCACCTGGTTTTCAGGGCTTTGGCAGAACTAGAACTCCCGGTCTCCTAGTGATTGGCCCACAGTCACCCAGTTGGTTTCAGGGCTTTGGCAGAACTAGAACTCCCGGTCTCCTAGTGATTGGCCCAATGTCACTCAGCTGGTTTTCATGGCTATGGCGGAACTAGAACTCACGGTCTCCCGCTTTCTACTCTGGTGCCTTCACCATTAGACCAAACTGGCTTTTTCTCTCGAAACTATTCCACAGCTATATGAAATAACGCCCAATGTTTTTGTTGAGTAAGACAAATAATGACTAGACATTTAAGTTAGGGCTTGGGTATTAGTTCATTGGGGTTTAGAAATTACAATAGAAGAAAAATAGGAACAGGCACTTTTGAAATTGTTTCCCCCCCCCCCCCCCATCCCTGTTGTTCTTATTGTGCTGGTGTAGCAGTGTGCCACACAATTTAATTAGGCTCTTCATTGTTGCTACAAACGTTTTTTAAAATAGAAAGGGAGAGGCAAAGCAACTGTTGCAAGGAACTATTGCAGCTACCTGTCACGACAAGACACTTTCAAGTGAAAAGGAATCATGAACTGTTTTAAAAATAATAATCCTGGTTGCCAGATTAACAGGGTCTGCATTGAGAGAGAGGGGGGGGGGAGATTGAGAGAGAGATTGAGAGAAAGAGGAAGACATTGAGAGAGAGAGAAAGAGAGATTGAGAGAGAAAGACAGAGAGATTGAGAAAGAAAGTGATTGAGAAAGAGATGGAGAGAAAGAGAAAGACTGAGTGAGAGAAAAAGAGAGACTGAGAGAGAAAGAGAAATTGAAAGAAAGACATTGAGAGAGATTGATAGAAAGAGAGGGAAAGATTGAGCAAGAGAGATTGAGAGAGAGAAAGATTGTGTGTGAGAGAGAGAAAGATTGAGAGAGAGATTGAGAGAGAAAGAAATTGAAAGAAAGACATTGAGAGAGATTGATAGAAAGAGAGAGAAAGATTGAGCAAGAGAGATTGAGAGAGAGAAAGATTGTGTGTGAGAGAGAGAAAGATTGAGAGGGAGATTGAGAGAGAAAGAAATTGAAAGAAAGACATTGAGAGAGATTGATAGAAAGAGAATGAAAGGTTGAGGAAGAGAGATTGAGAGAGAGAAAGATTGTGTGTGTGAGAAAGATTGAGAGAGAGATTGAGAGAGAGAGAGAGAGAGAAAGATTGAGAGAGAGATTGAGAGAGGGAGAGATTGAGAGAGAAAGAGAGGGAGGGAGGGAGGAGCCTCAGAATAACTACAGGTAGTTCTCAATTTACACCTATTTGTTTAGTGACCGTTCAAAGTTACAACTCCTCTGAAAAAAGTAATTTGTGACCGTTTTTTACACCCATGATCGTTGCATGTTAATGACCATAGGCTCATTTTTATGACAGTCGCGTGTTCCAAGGTCCCATGATCCCCTTTTCCCACCATCTGATGAGAATGGGGAAGCCGGATTCACTTAACAACCTTGTGACTAACTTAACAACCGCAGCGGATCACTTAACAATTGTGGCAAGAAAGGTCGTAAAATGGTGGCAAAGCTCACTTAACCGTTTTGCTTAGCAACCATGATTTTGGGCTCAGTTGTAGTCGTAAGTTGAGAACTACATGTAATGGGAGATGGAAGTCGGTTTTATTATATACTAGCCGATAACTGGGCGTGGTCCCGGTATTTATTTATAGGGGGAAAATATCCACACCAAACATAATTTCTAATGTTGGATTTTCCCACTTACTAAAAGGAGCCCCCTTGTGGAGTACTGTGAAGCTGTTTCCATGGCAACTCCATTGCACTGTACAGTAGAAGCCATTTTACGGCAAAACAGTAGAAGCCATTTTAAGGCACAACAGGCTGTATATTAACAGAACATACACCCCAAGGGGTGTTAGAGGTGTCTTCCCCCCCCCCCCCCAGTATTAGTTTCCAGAGCGTAAATCATCTGTGTACCAAGTTTGGTTGAAATTGCTCAAGGCGTTCCAGAGTTATGCTAGAACACACAGACATACACACAGAGACAGCCATTTTTATATATATAGATTAAATGTAGCATGTTGCAAATTGGACTTAAATAATTCAGTATTTTTACAAGCCGTGGCAACATTTCCTTTGTCCCTAAAACTGAGTCGATCCTTAATTCATTATTAGAAATAATCTAAAGAACATTGGATGATCTTTCCGGCCGTAGACATTTTTAAAAAATCTTTCTTTACCAGTCTCCAATTATAAAAGTCCAACACTAGTTCACAATTAATCCCTTTTTAAAGGTCATTGTAGCACATTTAAATAAAGCATGAACATTTAGCGATCTGATTGAAGCATGACCTTCCATTGGGTCTTTCAGTCACGGAATAATGATACAAAAATAATGTCTGCAAAGAAAAGGTCCAAGATTTCGTCTCTGGCACCGTGAATTAAATAATTTGAAGTAAATAGGTTACACTACCCAACTGTTTAATAGAAAGAAAGAATAAGAGAGTCGGAAGGGTCTTTGGAGGTCTTCTAGTCCAACCCTCTGCTCAAGCAGGAGACCTTTCCAGACAAAGGGTTGTCCAAACTCTTTTTAAAAACTTCCAATGTTGGAGCACCCACAACTTCTGGAGGCAAGTCATTCCACCAATTTGTCGTTCTAACTGGCAGGAAATTTCTAGTTGAAGTCCACATGCTGGCTGAGGAATTGTGGGAGTTGAAGTCCACAAGTCAACATGCTGACTATGGAATTCTGGGAGTTGAAGTCCACAAGTCCACATGATGGCTGAAGAGTTCTGGGAGTTGAAGTCCACAAGTCCACATGATGGCTGAAGAATTCTGGGAGTTGAAGTCCACAAGTCCACATGATGGCTGAAGAATTCTGGGAGTTGAAGTCCACAAGTCCACATGATGGCTGAAGAATTCTGGGAGTTGAAGTCCACAAGTCCACATGATGGCTGAAGAATTCTGGGAGTTGAAGTCCATATGCTGGGTGAGGAAGTCTGGGAGTTGAAGCCCACAGGTCTACATGATGGCTGAGGAATTGTGGGAGTTGAAGTTCACAAGTCAATATGCTGACAGCGGAATTCTGGGAGTTGAAGTCCACAAGTCCACATGACGGCTGAAGAATTCTGGGAGTTGAAGTCCACAAGTCAATGCTGACTAGGGAATTCTGGGAGTTGAAGTCCACAAGTCCACATGATGGATTAGGAATTCTGAGAATTGAAGTCCATATTCTGGTTGAGGAAGTCTGGGAGTTGAAGTCCATATGCTGGTTGAGAAAGTCTGGAAGTTAAAGCCCACAGGTCTACATGATGGTTGAGGAATTATGGGAGTTGAAGTCCACAAGTCAATATGCTGACTGGGGAATTCTGGGAGTTGAAAGTCCACAAGTCCATGTGCTGGCTGAGGAATTCTGGGAGTTGAAGTCCACAAATCTATAAGTGGCCCAACTTGGAAAGCTTTGATTTAGCCGTTAAACCCTGATTAACTTCGACAGCCGACCAGGTTCTCCCTCCTCCTTGAGACATTATATAAATCATGTAATCTAAATACATGATAAGCAATTAACCCTTTGGCAGCACATTATTTTAAGTATAGTGAGGTTCTCCATCCAACTCCAACCAAGCATTTATGTCACTTTTGATAAAAAGCGAAGAGGCATGGTTTTAAGGTGTCTGAAACGAGTGGGTGTCAGTGACTCAGAAGTATAAAATTAGAAGGATTTAGTGAGGGGATAATCGGCCATCCACAATTTTTGATCCAGATTTTCCCAGGCAGGTTCACAAGTATCAGATTCCACTGTTTCAAGTTTACCATAGCTTAAACGTAGTTAAATCTTTATATATTTTATTTATTTATTTATTTGTATCCTGCCTTCCTTATTTTTACAAATAAGGCAACGGACATATCCGACACCACCTTCCTCTTCCTCTTTTTCCCACAACGACAACCCTGTGAGGTGGGTTGGGCTAAGAGAGAAGGATTGGTCTAAAATCACCCAGCTGGCTTTCATGGCTAAGACGAGACTAGAATTCATGTTCTCCTGGTGATTGGCCCAACGTCACCCAGCCAGCTTTCATGCCTAAGTCAGAACTAGAATTCACTGTTTCCTGGCGATGGGCCAAAGTCACCCAGCTGGCTTTCATGACTAAGGTGGTATTAGAACTCACAATCTCCTGATGATTGGCCCAAAGCCACCCAGCTGGCTTTCATGACTAAGGTGGACTAGAATTCACAATCTCCTGATGATTGGCCCAAAGTCACCCAGCTGGCTTTCATGGCTAAGACGAGACTAGAATTCACGTTCTCCTGATGATTGGCCCCAAACCACCCAGCTGGCTTTCATGCCTAAGTCAGAACTAGAATTCACTGTTTCCTGGCGATTGGTCCAAAGTCACCCAGCTGGCTTTCATGACTAAGGTGGGACTAGAATTCATGTTCTCCTGGTGATTGGCCCAAAGCCACCCAGCTGGCTTTCATGACTAAGGTGGGACTAGAATTCATGTTCTCCTGGTGATTGGCCCAAAGTCACCCAGCTGGCTTTCATGACTAAGGTGGGACTAGAATTCACTGTCTCCTGGCGATGGGCCAAAGTCACCCAGCTGGCTTTCATGACTAAGGTGGTACTAGAACTCACAATCTCCTGATGATTGGCCCAAAGCCACCCAGCTGGCTTTCATGATTAATGGGGGACTAGAACTCACAATCTCCTGATGATTGGCCCAAAGTCATTTTGCCGTCTTTCGTGACTACGCTAGAACTAGAACTCCCGGTCTCCTAGTGATTGGCCCAAAGTCGCCCAGCTAAGTTTCGCGGCTAAGACAGAACTAGAACTCACCGTCTCTCAATTTCTCGCCGTAAACCAGTGGACTAAACTGGCTTTGTAGTTTGATTACGGTTGCATTCGTCTTAGATTAAAAACAAACCAAAATAACTAATTATTTCTAGCAACAGAATCTCAGTCTGTCTCTTTTTATTCAGCAGTGCCGTTCCTTTGAGAAATTTCGTTGCGTAACATTTAAATGTCTATTATTATTTTTTTCCTAATCTTACGGTGCCTCTCAAAGTTCATAAGCTTCCCTTAAGAGAAAAATTGCTGATAGAGTAACTAGCTCTAGAAAATGTTTTGCTTTAGAGAGGGCCCTGACGTCTCGATTTTAGAAATAAAAAATTACAGGCACCATTCTTTTCAAACGCCAGTAATGTCTATTTATAGACCGAGGAATGAACTTCTTGCCTTTTGGTTTATTCATGAAGACACGTTTGTGTAATCATCCTCGCATTGCACCAAATAAAATTTTTTTTAAATATGCAGCTGTATAATCAATGGAATGAAATGTTGATTAACACGCCTCACCCCAATCTTGAGGAAAAATATAATTAATAGCTGTGTTAGTATCCGAGAAGGTACGTGAAGAGGCCTGTCCATTCTGAGTCACGTTGATTTATCATGACTAAGTCATTGATACCATAAACTTTCCATTCAAAGCCTTATGAATACAATAAGCATCTACTCTGCCTCTCTGTTGTGGCCCCCCAGCCAGAGACAGTGACGAAGTTGGGGAGGAACATGGGCCAGTCCTGGAATCTGGGGAAGGCTCTGAGGAGGGCTCTGTGTCGGAGGCAGAGAGGGCGCCAGAGCCATATGCCAGTTATCAGCTGCTTTCTGAGTCTGACATCACTGAGGCAGAAGAACAGCTGGAGCCTGTTCCCAGTGTGCGCATACGCAGAGCTGCCAGGAGAAGGGAACAGCTAAGGAACAAGGATCGACTCAGGAGTAAAGCCACAGGTGGACGGCGAATGGCCCTTCCCATAGGGAATAAAGCGGGGGAAGCGCAGGGCGGTCACGCGTGATCAGCGGCCTCCCCTCCGCTTTTGGCACACTTTTTTTTGTCCTTCCCAGGCTTCAGCGGCTTTCTAGGCGCCTGGGGAGGGTGAAAACAACCTCCCCCCCGGAGGCTCTATTTCGTGTAGGGCGAAAAACGCAGGGCCGTTTTTTGCACTCCGTAGGCTTTAGGGAAGACTCCTGAAGACTCCGGAGGACGAAAAACGGCCGAAAAAGAAGGCCAAAGTCAGCTGGCCAGCGTGCGCATGCGTGCTGGAGCTGACAGGGCAATGCCTGGCGTGCCCTAACAAATGCCTCTGAGTGCCACCCGTGACACGCATGCCGTAGGTTCGCCATCACGGATCTAGGCCATTATTTATCTATTTTGACTTGATCTGTTCTTCATTTATATCATATATGCCTGCAATTGAACGAGCCCTCCTTTGTAGTTTTGCGTCTCTTGTCAATGCAGGTAGTCCTTGACTAACGACCACAATTGAGCCCAAAATTCCTGTTGTTAAGTGAGACATTTCTTAAGTAAGTTTTGCCCCGTTCGTACGACCTTTCCTGCCCACAATTGTGAAGCGAATCGCTGAGGTTGTTAAGTTAGTAACACGGTCGTTAAGCGAATCCGACTTCCCCCTTGACTTTGCTTGGCATAAGGTCTCAAAAGGGGATTGCGTGACCCCGGGACACTGCGACCGTCATAAATACGAGTCAGCTGCCAGTCGTCTGAATTTTGATCACGTGGCTGTGGGAATACTGCCATGTTAAGTGATTAAAAAAACGGTTGTTAGTCACTTTTTCCGGTGCTGTTGTAACTTTGAACGGTCATTAAATAAACTTTCGTAAATCAAGGACCACCTAATACTCACCCCCCAGAATCTAAATTAATTTCTTCTTCTTCTTTATTTGGGCCTTGACTTATTTGGACTTGATCTGTTCTTTATTTCTATCGTTTGGGCAAGTTATTGAACCAGCCATAATAGTATCGTCTTTATTGTCATTGTATAAAATAAATACAACGAAATTGACTATAAGTTGTATTTTTGTCTGAGTTGCCATTACGCAACCGTTCTGTGTATTTCTCATGTTGTGGAGACAACCAACTATTTTTAACGGCTGCTCCTTTTTCGATAAGATACACGTTGCGCGAAATAATTCCCCCCCCCACTCCCCCGTCCTTGCAGTTCTCTTTGTGCGCGTTGTTGCTGACGGCTTGATTCTTAGCAGGTTTGAAGATAATTAAATTAGCCCAGCTATGAATACACACACAACATTAATCAACAATATCTTCCGCAGCACCATCCAAATTGCGCCTGGTCAACCTAGAAGAAATATAACAGACATTTTTCCTCCCTTGGGTGGATAAATTGATTTTTCCTTCTCCTACACGTAATCACTTTAATTTCTATAGGTTTTCCGTCTTGTTCATTATTGTTGTTGTTAGTTGCAAAGCCGTGTCCGAACCATCGCGACCCCATGGACCACGTTCCTCCAGGCCTTCCTGTCCTCTACCATCCTCCGGAGTCCATTTAAGCTCACGCCTACTGCTTCAGTGACTCCATCCGGCCACCTCATTCTCTGTCGTCCCCTTCTTCTTTTGCCCTCCATTTTTCCCAGCATGAGGCTCTTCTCCAGGGAGTCCTTCCTTCTCATTAGGCGGCCAAAGGATTTGAGTTTCCTCTTCAGGATCTGGCCTTTTAAATGCTGTTGGCAGATCTGGGAAAACCCAAATCTGAAAGCTTCCCGGTTTTCCCCACCTAGTTGAAAGTTCAAGATCTTGCCCACACACCCACAAGTCCATCATATGGTCCAATCTCCCACTGCCATGCTGGCAGTTCCACCCATCCAGTTCCAGTCAGGTTCAGGGGTGCAAAGACAACGGATGACCTTGGCTTTCTAGAAAGAATTTTGTTATGGCTACATATCATCTCACTCCTTAAAATCCCCCCTCCCATTTTCCCACCATAGAAAATGCATAGTAGGATAATAGAAAGTGTGGCAGGCCAACGATCCAAAAGAAAAGATGGCTTCAGGCCTGATGCTGTCTAGATTTGCCTTGTTCATTACATTCGGGATAATTGCATATTCGAAGCAGGAAAGCACTCTCTGAAATTTATGCCACAAACAGAGGATTGCCTGCGGATCCTACATTAATTATTATGGCATAATTGATCCAATGGTTAATGTAAATGATAAAGTAGTTTGGGGGGGGGGTCCCGACAAGCAAGAGTTGGATAGTGGGGGCAATTGGCCAATGTAATAGTTTTGACTGTTTAACAGAATATATCGAGGGTTTTGAAGACATTTTAGTAACAGGTACCGTATTTTCTGGAGCATATGATGCACTGGAGTATAAGACGCACCAAGTTTTTGAAGAGGCAAATTAAAAAAAAAACGTTTTGCACTCTGCAGACCTCCCCAAAATGGCCCATTTTTCACAAAAGCGGGCCCGTTTTTTGTCAAAAAAAGGGCATGCATAGCCTTTAGAAGGCTTATAGAGTGTTCCTCGGGGATGTACCTTTTTCACTCATTTCTGCCCTCCCCAGCCCCCGGGAATGATCTGGAAGCCTCCTAAAGGCTATGCACGGCCATTTTTGCAAAGGGGGCGGGGTTTTGGCAGGCCAAAAATGCTGTATAAGACGCAGCCAGATTTTTACCCTCTTTTTTGAGGGAAAAAGGTGCGTCTTATACTCTGAAAAATACGGTAGTTGTTAAAAATAGATGCAGGCAGTTCTTGACTTACCACAGTTACTTCAGGGATTATTCAAAGTCACAACAACATTGAAAATAGTGACTTGTGGCCATTTTGCACACTTGGGAACCGTTGCCTCATCCACATAGTAACGTGGTCATAATTCAGAGGCTTGGCAACTGACTCATATTTATGACGGTTGCAGTGTCCCAGTGTCATGTGATCCGCTTTTGCGACCTTCAGACAAGCAAAGTCAGTGGGAAAACCAGATTCGCTTAACACCCGTGTAACTAATTTAACAAGCGCTGTGATTCACTTAACAACTGTGGGCACGAAAAGTCATAAAAGGGAGCAACACTCACTTAACAACTGTCTCGCTTAGCAACAGAAATGTTGGGCTCAATTGTGGTGCTAATTCGAGGGGTACCTGCATTTTAATCATATCCCAGATTTGGGGGGAAATGTGGGATTTCATGTGCGTGCTGTAATTTATATGCTGAGAACATTAGGTAAATCACCTTAAATTGTGTAAAATGAGGAGGAGGAGGAGAGTGAGAGGAGCAGGAGGGGGAGGA
>NC_138553.1:80350313-80450313 GCF_964273705.1 Natrix helvetica | reverse complement strand
CCCTTCATTCTTTCCAGAGTTCAAGTCACATTAACAAGGATAGTAATAAAAAGGTTGAAATGCAGTGCGTTTTGAGTTCGTTTAGCTGGGACTTTGACCGGGGACTCTAATTTTAGCTAATAGAATATCCTACATTGTGGAGAACGCATCATACCGAAACCGCTTGTAATCTTAGCCTTTAATCTGACATTAAATATGGATGAAGAAAAAGAGAAATTACACACTGTGGAGCTTTGGCATTTTTATTGCAAAAGCAGTTAAATGAAATTTCACGCTGAATTATTGATACAGGTAAAGGTACCGTTCTTATAATTTTTAATCAGAATTTATTACTGCATAGTGAAATCGGGGTCCCTTAACTTTGTAACTGGGGACAGCAGGGACCTAATTTATCTTGCATTAACAAGTCTGAAGGTTAGAAATGGAGATGGCAGAGGTGGTTATTGGATGCTGGTGTAAGGATCTCTTGCACTCCATCATATACAGTTAGAGTCAGGGATGAGATTCAGCCAGTTCAGACCGGTTTGGGCGAACCAGATGCCAATTTTACATCTGGTTAGCCGAACCATTAGCTGTAAGGACTGGCTGGCCTCGCCCACCCCACTCCACCCCTCCCAGGAGTCTCCACGCGGCCTGTTTTCGATGCCAGGTAAATGCAGGGCCTACGCGGAGGCTCTGGGAGGCCAAAAAACAAGCCTCCCGGAAGTCCGGAAACGGGTCTGCTTCCAGCTTCCAGAGGGCTTCCGGAGCCTAGGGCAGACCATGTTCACGGACCTCCTGGAAGTTCCGGAAGTCCAGAAACGGGCCCATTTCCGGCCTCCGGAGGGCATCCAGAGCCTGGGGGAGGCTGTTTTGGGGGTTGGACTAGAAGACCTCCAAGGTCCCTTCCAACTCTGTTATTCTGTTATCCTTGCAGGCAGGCCCAAATCCTCTCTTTTATTCTGTTAGCTTCTTGCTTTTGATCTGCACAGCAATTTAAACGTTCAAAACGTGTGTATTTTTGTGTAAGCTTTTCAGAGATGGGTTTTTTGAGATGGATTAATATTTCCACCCTTTAGGTGGCCCCGGCCGAGCAGCTATGCCCACCCCAGGAAATACTGCAGCCTTCCGAGCAGCGCTCTGGACCAATATGGAGAAATTGATGGATCAGATCTGTGCAGCTTGCGGACAGGTATCTGGTCACTCAAACGTCCTTTCCTTGGTTTGCAGCCTTCGTAAAACATCTCAAGAACTTCAGATGGTGTGTCTGTTATTTTTCCAGGTGCAACATCTCCAGAAGGTCTTGTCGAAGAAACGAGATCCGGTTACCCACGTGTGTTTCATCGATGAATTGGCCAAGGTGAGATTTCTAGCTCTTGTTCTGACCTAGGCCTCCCGAGATCATGAAGCAGACTCCTCGTTCCGATAACCCCCCTTTTATTTAGGTTAAAGGGAATTCGTCTCCAGCAAAGTCCCGGGAAACAGTCTTTCATGAGATTTCACAACTGCAGACCTTTATCAGGCTTGGAGAGCTGCCAGGCCGGTATCTTCCAAACTCCATGCTGTAGCAGCAATTCCTTGGCAAGAAGTCAGGAACAGATCTTCACTCTAATGAATGGAACTAATTGTCTCCTGCAAACTCCCCTCCCCCTTTGCTCCCATTTATTCCCTATGGGAGGGGCCATTCACCGTCCACCTGTGCCTTTACTCCCAAGTTGGCCCTTGTTCCTTAGCTGTTCCCTTCTCCTGGCAGCTCTGTGCATGTGCACACTGGGGACAGGCTCCAGCTGTTCTTCTGCCCCACTGATGCCTGACTCTGAAGGCAGCTGATAACAATTGGACGGCCCTGCCCTCCCCCTCTGCCTCTGACACAGAGCCCTCATCAGAGCCTTCCCCAAACTCCAGGACTGGCCCATCTTCCTCCCCAGCCTCCTCACTGTCTGAGTTTGCCATTAGCTCCGCTGGCCGGCCACAACAGCC
The DNA here is from genome assembly GCF_964273705.1 of Natrix helvetica. Classification (NCBI taxonomy): domain Eukaryota; kingdom Metazoa; phylum Chordata; class Lepidosauria; order Squamata; family Natricidae; genus Natrix; species Natrix helvetica. The sequence continues at coordinate 80,448,354 of NC_138553.1, read as the reverse complement.
TAAATACAGATTGTTGTTGACTTAAGCCCAAAACTGAGCCTAAAATTTCTGTTCAAGGAAGGCAAGTTGCTAACCAAGTTTTGCCCCGTTTTTTGCAATGGTGGTTCAGTAAATCGCCGCAGTTTTTAAGTGAATGGTGCGGTCATTAAGTGAATCTGTTTCCCCCCCCCCTTTGATTGTGGGAAGGTTACAAATGGAGATCACATGACCCAGGACCTGAAGACATGCCAGTTGCCAAGCATCCAAATTTTGATCATGCGACCACGGGGATGCTGCAAGGGTCGTTAAGTGTGAAAACCGGTCCCTTTTTTCAGTGCCATTATGACTTCTTTCTTAACGAGAGCTTCTGCACCGGAGACAAATTCCTTGTGTGTCCAATCAGACTTGGCCAATAAAAAAACTATTCTGTTCTGTTTCTATTTCGTTTCTGTTCTTGTTCCGTTTCGTTCTGTTCCATTTGATTCCGTATTTTCTATTCTGTTCCTTTCCATCTATTCTAGTCTAGTCTATTTCATTCCATTCCACTCCACTCCACTCCATTCCATTACATATTTTCTATTCTATTCTATTCCGTTCCATTCATTCCATATTCTATTATGTTCTGTTCTGTTCTATTCTATTCCATTCCTTCCTATTCCATTCCTTTCCTTTTGATTCTATTCCATTCATTCGATATTCTATTCTGTTCTATTCTATTCCTTCCTATTCTATTTCCTTATATCCTATTCCTTTCCTTTTGTTTCCATTCGATTCCATTCCATAATCTATTCTATTCTATTCTATTCTATTCTCTATTCATTCCATAGTCCATTCCATTCTATTCTAAATGGTTGCAAGCCAACGTCTACCTGTTCATGCTTACAAAGATACATAATCATTTTTTAAATGATTGGTGAAGAAAGGGAATGGATGCTTTGTGACAGCCAAAAAAGATATAACCGAGAAAGACCCAGAGCTTAAAAAAAAACCAAGAAAACATTGCCGGCTGCTTCGAGAGGTACGTAGTGGTGATAAACCGTGGCCAAAGATTACAGAACCATTTTTAACTCCACACCTGGTGTTCAGAGAGCACCTCCCTGTTTAACGTTGCGAGGCGAAATGAGTCAGTTTTGCTCGCCTGGTATCACAGTGTGATGTTCCGAAATGCGACTTGACAAGGCGGAAGATTTTCCCTGGCAGCGTTTGATGGGTAAGGAATATTCAAGCCACATTTTCCACCTCCCAATTTTTATTTTTATTTTTATTTTTTCCCCGAGTCCCGTACAAGTGGGTTGAACAGCAGATTGCAGCCACAAGATGAGAGCTGGAGGGGGTGTTTACTCCCCCCCCATTATTCTGGAATAACAGAAGAACAGCTTCTGCACCGGAGACAAATTCCTTGTGTGTCCACACATACTTGGCCAATAAAGAATTCTATTCTATTCTATTCCATTCTATTCTATTCTATTCTATTCTCTATTTTATTCTATTCTATTCTGTTCTATCCTCCTATTCTATTCTATTCTTATTCTATTCGTTGTCCTATTCTATTCATTATTCTATTCTTATTCTATTCATTGTCCTATTCTACTTTATTCTATTCTATTCTCTATTCTTTTCTATTCTCTATTCTATTCCTTATCCTATTCTTATTCTATTCATTATCCTATTCTTTATTCTATTCTATTCTTATTCTATTCGTTGTCCTATTCTACTTTATTATATTCTCTATTCTATTCTATTCTATTCTATTCTATTCTATTCTCTATTTTATTCTATTCTATTCTGTTCTATTCTCCTATTATATTATATTCTTATTCTATTCGTTGCCCTATTCTATTCATTATTCTATTCTATTCTTATTCTATTCATTGTCCTATTCTACTTTATTCTATTCTATTCTCTATTCTATTCTATTCTCTATTCTTTTCTATTCTCTATTCTATTCCCTGCCTATTCTATTCTTATTCTATTCATTGTCCTATTCTATTCTCTATTCTATTCTATTAGTCTTATTTTTTCTTTTCCTTTTCTTCTCTATTCTATTCTATTCTTATTCTATTCATTGTCCTATTTTTTATTCTATTCTATTCTTATTCTATTCATTGTCCTATTCTACTTTATTCTATTCTCTATTCTATTCTCTATTCTTCTCTATTCTCTATTATAGTCTATTCTCTATTCTATTCTTATTCTATTCATTGTCCTATTCTTTATTCTATTCTATTCTTATTCTTTTCATTGTCCTATTCTATTCTCTATTCTATTCTATTAAGTCTTAGTCTTATTTTTTCTTTTCCTTTTCTTCTCTATTCTATTCTATCCTATCCTTTCTGGGAGAGGGGCGGTCTAAAAATCTAAGAAATAAAATAAAATAAAATAAAATAAATATCCTATCCTATTAAGACAATGCAAAAATATGAATTGGTATTATACATTAGTCTCTCGATTCGGCCATCTGTCTCTTGTTTAGAAATGTTTTCTTTTTTTAAAAAAAAACACAATTTCTTTTTCCCGCTTGCTGCCCCTCAGATACGAATACCTTTTATCATCTGTTGTTTTTCCTTATTTTAGAATGTTATTTAGGCGCAGTTGGTGAATAGTTTTCCCAAGGAAGAAGAGCAGTACAGGTAGTCCTCAACTTACAACAGCTCTTTTAATGACCATGCAAAGTTACCCCGGCACTGAAACAAGTGATGACCGTGTTTCATACCTACGACATTTGCAACATGGTTACATGATCAAAATCCAGATGTTTGGCCATTTATGACAGTTGCAATGTCCGGGGGGGGAGGGGGTCATGTGAATAGATTTTGCGACTTTCTGGCAAGCAAAATCAATGAGGAAGCCAGATTCACTTAATGACAAATGTTACTGTGTTTTCCCGAAAATAAGACAGGGTCTTATTTTCTTTGGACCCCCGAAATAAGCACTTGACCTTATTTTCGGGGAGGTCTTATTATTTTTGAGGTACAGGAGGCGGCGAGCGTGGTCACCTCATGACTGCTGCTGTGTTGCAATATTTTGGGGGAGGGCTTATTTTCGGGGGAGGGCTTATTTTAATGCATGCGCTCAAAAGCCCCATTGGGCTTATTATCTGGGGAGGTCTTATTTTCGGGGAAACAGGGTGCTAACTGAAGAAATGCAATGATTCCCTTAACCACTCTGGCAAGAAAAGTCGTAAAATGGGGAAAAACTCACGTAACTAGTGTCTCACTTACCATGTTTCCCCGAAAATAAGACTGGGTCTTATATTATTTTTTGCTCCAAAAGATGCATTAGGGCTGATTTTCTGGTTACTTCTTATTTTGGGGGAAATACAGTACTAATTACGTCTGGCTGGCTGATGATCTTAACTGGTGCTTATTTGGGGGGGGGGGTTAGGCAGTGGGGAAATTCAAAACTTTTTACTGCCAGTTCTGTGGGTGTGGCTTGGTGGGCGTGGCAGGGGAAGGATACTGCAACATCCCCATTCTCTCTCCACTCCTAGAGGAAGGATATTGCAAAATATCCATTCCCTCCCCACTCCAGGGGGAAGGATACTGCAAAATCCCCATTCCAGAGGAAGGATACTGCAAAATCCCCATTCCCTCTTCACTCCTGGAGGAAGGATATTGCAAAATATCCATTCCCTCTCCATTCTGCAAAATCCTCGTTCCCATCCCATTCCAGGAGAAGGATACTGCAAAATTCCCATTCCCTCCCCATTCCAGGGGAAGGATACTGCAAAATTCCCATTCCCTCCCCATTCCAGGGGAAGGATACTGCAAAATTCCCATTCCAGGCGAAGGATACTGCAAAATCCTCATTCCCACCCCACTCCTGGGGGAAGGATATTGCAAAATCTCCATTCCCACCCCACTCCTGGGCCAGCCAGAGATGGTATTTGCCGGTTCTCCAAACTACTCAAAATTTCTGCTACCAGTTCTCCAGAACCTGTCAGAACCTGCTGAGTTTCACCCCTGGGGGTAGGGCTGATATTAAGAGCATCCTGAAAAATCATGCTAGGGTTTATTTTCCAGTTGGATCTTATTTTCGGGGAAACAGGCTAGCAACATAAATTTTGGGCTCAGTTGTGGTCGTAAGTCGAGGAGTATATCTCTCATCATGTGGGAGCGGTATTACTTTTCCCTGTGTTTAACTTCTGAAGGCAGGCAAGGGGAAAACGGAAAACAAAATGCTCATTCTCTGCCCAATTTTTTGTTTTCCCATCTACCGCAGAAAGACGGATAAATTATATGTGGATTCTTGACGATGCTAAAATTGAACAGTGACTCTGTGACATGCTTCGCTTTACTTACAGTAATTGTATATTCTTTTCCAAGCACGTAGTTTGTAAATTAGTAAGCAGATTTTGTGGGCAAAACAATTCAGTTTAGCACCAAGATGAACATCAAACCAACAAATAAGAAATAAAGAATATCCCAATCAAGGAATTGACAAACAAGCTAACAGTAAACAGGCCAACCCAAGGGCCTCCAAGACCACTCCAGCCAATACTGAGAGGGCAAGCAACTGGAATGTAAACAGAGAGCAAACCCCACTCCTTACTAGCACTGATGATGTTATGTAGTTTGGTGATGAAACGTCTGCAAGAAAACAAGCAAGCTCTGAAAGCAATTTTTATTTCATTTCACACCCTAACACAGGGATCAGGAACCTCTGGCTCTAGAGCTGCATGTGGCCCTGTTGCAGCTCCCTGTCGCTGGTCAGCTCCACAATTGATAGGGCTTTCGGTTAGAGGAAAAAGGACGCAGCACTAGGAGAAGACTCTATGGCAGTGATGGCGAACCTATGGCACGCGGAACCATTTGTCAGGGCACACCGAGTTCACCCCTTTTTAAAGCCATTTTTCGCCCTCCCCCAGGCTCCAGAGGCTTTATAGGAGCCTGGGGAGGACGAAAAGAGCCTCCCCCGCCTCCCCCCGGAGGCCCTCCAGAGGCTTCATGAGCTTCCCTGAAGCCTCTGGAGTGCAAAAAACCAGCCCTATGGGCAAACCGGAAGTTCGGGAACGGACTTCCGGTTTGCTCGGAGGGTCGTTTTGAGTGCTCCGGAGTCTTCAGGGAAGCCTCCTGAAGATCCCTGAAGCCTCCGGAGGGCTTCTTTGGGGGCGGGGGAGGCTGTTCACCCTCCGCAGGCTCCTATAAAGCCTCTGGAGCCTGGGGAGGGTGAAAAAAGGATGCAAAAAATGGGGGTCGCGCCTGTAGTGCGCGCATGTGCACTGGGGGGGTCGCGCATTGCATTATGGGTGCGGCATGCCTGCACACGACCTCCCTGTGCTCCCCCCACTTATGGCCCACGAGCCAAAAAAGGTTCGCCATTGCTGCTCTATGGTGTGGGAACCAAACTTCCGGTCGGCTCCAGAGTTGAACGGGGAGCTTCCAGTTAGGGCCTTTGTGGCTCTTTTGAGTGTTTACGGTTGCCGACCCCTGCCCTCACAGCTTAGGATAAAATTGTTATTTTCTCCGTATTATTTTAGTAGCTTGATTTAGGCTTAATATTTTTCCCGAGCAACTAAGTTGAAAGCTTCATTATAACACCTACTCTTAAATCAACAAGAATTACCCAGCAAAACACAACTTTTATTTGTGAAATGTAGCCACGCTGCCCCCATCGTTTCCAAGTGAAAGGCATGAATATCATTGATCCGCTACAGGTAGTCCTCGGCTTACGTACGACCACAACCGAGCCGAAAACGTACGTTGCTAAGTGAAACATGGATTACGTGAGCCTTGCCCCATTTTACGACTTTTCTTGCCCCCTTCGTTAAGCGATTGGCTGCAGTTGTTTAAGGGAGTGACATGGTTGCGAAGTGAACCCGCCTTCTCCATCAACTTCGCTGGTCGGAAGGTCGCAAAAGGGGATCGTGTGACACACACCCCAGGACACTGCAACGGTCATAACTATGAACCAGTTGTCAAACATCTGAATGTAAAGCACATGATCGTGGGGATGCTGCGACAGTCGTAAATGTGAAAAATGGTCATAGGTCACTTTTTTCCACTTTGAACGGTCACTAAACGAACTGTTGTAAGACGAGGACTACCTATCAACATTGTACCTTCCAATTTAATCTCCAAATCCTGATCCGGAGATTTAAAATCAATCTAGCAATCTAAAAATAGATTGTTCTGACCCAGCTCCCCAAACACGACAAGCCCTCTGAAGATTCCTTCATGAGGAGCACCAGCAGCCCCGGCAAAAAGTTTCTCTCTCACCGCAGGCTAAGAAGTCCGTCCGGCAGGGAGATGAATAATAGTCTACCACATCTATTCATCTCCGCCCCTTCCCTTTTATCCCCAGAGCTAGGGAGGGACTTCGCTCTTCCGTCCCAAGGACCGGCCCATAGATTTCCACTGCTCTCCTCTCCTCTGCCTTCTGTGCATCCCCGCGTCAGGCACTGGACCCAGCTGTTCCTCCTCTTCCTCATCAGCCACCTCCAGACCTGGGGGCTGTTGACTCTCCAACTGAGGGCTGATGGACAGCCAGGCTCTGCCTCCCTCCACCCACCCACCCATCTCTCTGACAACTGCATTCCCTCTTCCCCCTCGGAGCTCTGAGGTTGTATTGATGCTGACCCTAACTCCCACGCCTCCTCCTCCTCTGATTCAGCTGCTAGAGGGCCAGCGGCTGACAGGCCACAACATAGATGAGGAGTGAGTACGGTTGATACAGGTATAACATCCCCTCGGCCGATTCGCTCACACAGAGAGGGACTCCTCCGGGTGCCGTCCACTAGGCTGTGCCAGCGGACGACGCCCAGGGGAAGGGCCTTCTCTGTGATGGGCCCGACCCTCTGGAATGACCTTCCCCCTGACATTAGAACGACCACGGATCTCCGCTCCTTCCGCCAGAAGCTCAAAACCCACCTGTTTCAGCTAGCCGGCCTGGCCTAATTCCAGCTTTCCCACCTCAGTTTGTATTTTTAAATTTTACGGTTTGGTTTTAAGGTCAAGTTTTTTAATTTTTATAAACTTGTACAGGGGTCTATTTAATCCGATCTTAATTATATTTATTATCGATTGTATGGTTTTAATTTGGTACCTGTACACCGCCCCAAGTCCCTTCGGGGAGAGGGGGCGGTCTAGAAGTCTAATAAAATAAATAAATAATAAATAAATAATACAATCGTATTACGCAGAGGCGCTCAAACTACAAATTTGGTTTTTAGAAGCCGGTTAAATCCTTCTTTTCTTGTGATCGTCTCCCACAATTTGTTCCTTTCTTGTCACCTGTCAATTTTGGTTCTGTTCATTTAATACATATTGCGAGTGGGGAGTCCGGATGCAAAACACACACATCCGTTCATGCGGCTCTACAGCATTAGCCCAAAGAATTAATTAGGAAGAGGTGTATATAATGTAAAAACTGCAGTTGGCGACGTTCTTTTTTATTCCTTTTTGTTTTCCTCCCGTGGAAAACATAACAGCAAATGGGAAGGCAGCGTCTTAAGCAGATGGGAGAGATAATTTATGTGCCATCTGTGTTTTTTTTTTTTTTTAAGTAGAAGCTGTAGGAAAAAGTACTACTTGGAGGAGAGCTTGCAAATGGCTGATTTAATAGCAATTTATGTGTTCAGTTAAATGAAGCTTGTGTCAGGCCTGCAGCCATCTTTTCTTTTGGATCTTTGTCCCTGCCACACTTTCTATTACTCTACTATGCATTTTCTATGGTGGGAAAATGAGAGGGGGGATTCTACGGAGTGAGATGATATGTAGCCATAACAAAATTCTTTCTAGAAAGCCAAGGTCATCCTTTGTCTCTGCATCTGACCGGAACTGGAAGGGTGGAACTGCCAGCATGGCAGTGGGAGATTAGACCATGGGATGGATTTGTGGGTGTGTGGGGAAAGATCTTGAAATTACAACTGGGTGGGAAGCTTTCAGATTCAGGTTTTCCCAGATGTGCCAACGTGGCTCTCTTAATAAATTGGAACTTTGAGGAAGCCTTTGCCTCGGACTCTGATTTAATTTTGGATGCTATTTGGAACCCCTGACAGCTTGTAAATTTGCAGGGTGGGAGGGGCCAGCCAGGGGTGGGATTTGGAAGTTCTCCAAATTGGCCATAACGTTAGTTACAGTTTCTCCTGAAGCCGGGCGAATCCGTAGCAACCCACACCTAGAGAGGACGTTTGGAATTAAATAAACAGTGAAAATGTAGATATACAGTGCTGAGTCGGGAGCCAGTTGCAACTCCAATCATTGTTAACTATGGTAGTAGCAATTCAGTGGTGGGATTCAAAAAAATTTAAGACCGGTTCTGTAAGCGTGACTTGCTGGGCGTGGCATGGCTTGGCGGGCGTGGCAGGGGAAGGATACTATAAAATCTCCATTCCCTCCCCACTCCGGGTGAAGGATACTGTAAAATCCCCATTTCCTCCCGATCAGCTGGGACTCGGGAGGCAGAGAATAGATGGGAGCTGGGCCAGCCAGAGGTGGCATTAGCCGGTTCTCCGAACTACTCAAAATGTCCGCTACTGGTTCTCCAGAACTGGTCAGAATTTGCTGAATAACACCTCTGTAGCAGTTGCCATCCGTCAAAAGTCAAAATCATTTCGCATAGATTTATCCTTAAAATGTTTGGAGTAGGAAGACAGATTTCTGTTTCTCCACATGAGTAAACTTGGTAGCACCAAAATGCCACTTTGCCCATTTTTAAAGGCCGCCCTGCCCCTCCTCGCATGAGACAGGGGCATGAACCTTGAGGTTTACATTTGGTTTACTAATTCTGCAAGCTAAGCTCATGCTGCCCTTGTATTTACCTTCTGCAACAGCTGCACTCCTAGTAGAGAGGCCCATCTGTCTCCTTGGTAACAAGTCTTGTCCGGAAACAGATGGTGGTTTCAGCCCTACAAGTCCTTTTAAAGAAAGACAAAATAATAATTTGGCATTTTTGTTTTTTAAAAAAATCTGCAATGAAAGTGCATCTTGGGATTTCACATTGTTGCAGCGTCCGAGATGAGAAATTTAGGTGACATTGGAGAAAAGCAAGTTGAGCTGGAAGGCGGCATTAAACACGTCATCAGATTGGAATCGTTACATAGTCGCCAGAGACCCAAATCCGACCCTTGTGAATTCCATTGATTAGATTCTTGTGTGTAGATAGTAATAATTAATTCTTCGGTGTTCATTTGGTGACCGTTGAAAGTTACAATGGCACTGGGGGAAAAAAAGACTTATGACCATTTTTCACAGTTAACGACCACTGCAGCATCCCCACGGTCAGATGATCAAAATTTAGAACGCTTGGCAACTGGCTCCTATTTATGACGGTTGCAGTGTCCCGGGGGCCGTGCGATCCCCTTTTGCGACCTTCCGACAAGCAACCTCAATGGGAAGGCCAGATTCACTTAACAACCGTGTGACTAGCATAATAACGGCAGTCATTCATTTAACAACCGTGGTGAGAAAAATTGTAAAACGGGGCTTAAATTCTCTTAACAAATATTTCTCTTAGCAACAGAATTTTTGGACTAAATTTAGAACTAAATTTGCCTTAAGGGTCATCTGCTCAAGAATTAAATACATATTTAAGCTTCTAAAAATCTTTGGTGGTTCTATAGTAGAAAGAAAAAAGCTGCCTTTTTGTTCTCTGTGAAAGTTTTTGCTTTTCAATTTTGATGTTACTGGTGAACTTGTACAGTGCTATTATTCTACAGTGCTCTAGCCTCAGTTGAAGGATTTTATTCCTTGTAGTAAAACCAACCTCAATATATATATATTCAACTTATCAGGCTCAACTGATAAGGAGGAGAGCCTGTGGCTTAGTGGCTAAGACTTCTGTCTAAGATATAAGACAGCCCAGGTTCAAATCCCAGTAAGGGTATGGCTAGCTGATGAGAGCTAATTAGCTCGAAATAGATCTATACTAGTCTCCCTTTATTTATTTATCAGTACAAATTCAACACACACACACACACACACACATAAATGTAGTTCTGCTATGCAACCCTGAAAATACATAACAGAGATGATACTGTAGAGTAGTGATAGCTAACCTTTTTCTCACCGTGTGCTGAAAGCGCGAGCCTCCCCCACCCATCTACGCATGCGCCCCCCCCCCCACTTGCCCATTTTTGGCTTCCTGGTTGGTGCAGGAGGCTTTCCAGGCCCAAAACAAGGCATGATGGGACCTCATGCGCCCCCTGGAAGGCCTTCTGCACCAACCTGAAAGCCAAAATGGGGCACAGGGGCGCTGTGCGAGGCCCCAATTGCAATGTGAGCGCCCCCTACCCATGTGTCCTACCCTCTGCACATGTGTACGCACATCCCCTCATGTGCCCCACTCCCCCATGCATGCACAGCGGAGACCTGAAGACTAGCTGGCCAGTGGGAGGCGCGCGCGCATGCATGATGAAGCTGGGCTGGGGTAACGGCTGGTGTGCCCGCAGAGAGGACTCTGTATGCCACCTGTGGCACCTGTGCCATAGGTTCACTATCACGGCCGTAGAGATAAAGGAGGTGATTTTTAAGCAACTTTTAATTCAAAAAATTTGGAAACATACCTAATTTTTGGGGGGGTACTTTTGGTTTTACTATTGAGATAGCTTTTGTTCAGGAGACACCACTGAGCGATTGTGTTGCTATAGAAATAAGAACATATGGGCCTTTCTTAGCAAAAATTTCCCATGAGGGGCTGCGGTGCAGGATTATTCCTTCTTCTACAATTCAGTGTTGTTACTGAAAATATTAAAAATGATTTTCCCGTGGCTTTCTGTTTATCCCTCTTTCCTCCAAGGGGCATGTTAAGCTTTTGATTAGAAAAATCAACTTTTCAGCATTGTTTTTTTTTGGGGGGGGGGGGATTTTTAAAAAAAATTGTTTTAATTAAACAAAACACAAAAAAAGTATCGTTCTTCATTACATCTTGTTGATTGGTTACAAATAGATTTTGTGCGTTACTACCACAATCATTATTTATACTTCCTTCCTATTGAATTGTACACTTTAAATCAAAAATATGTATTTTACTATCAAAGTACCATCATTCTCATTTGACTAGAATTATTTAAACGTGCTTTTATCTAGAAGCATTATTTTGATCACCAGCGCGTCTGCCTGGGAAGAAGGCGCCCTTGAATAATTGTACGTTTCAAAGAGAATTGTTATTTTTTTCCTTTTTTAACTACTACGATAGTGATGGCGAACGTTCTCGGCAACGAGTGCTCAAACCGGAATGCGCATGCACGCGCCGGAGTCTCAGAAACTCAAAGACTAGCTGGCTGGCGCGAATGTGCGTGCCATCCAGCTGGTCTTCTGGTTTCCCTCACACGCATGCGTGCCGACCAGCTGGTCTTTGCGCGCCCCGGAAACCTGAAGGCCAGCTTGATGGTGTGTGTGCCGGCCACCTGGTTTTCTGGTTTCCAGCATGGCAACTGATCTTTAAGTGTGTCGGAGTCCCGGAAACGCCAATATTAGGTGGTCGGCGCGCACAACGGCCAGCTTGTCTTTGGGTTTCCGAGGTTCTGGCAAGCATGTGCATGTCGGAAAGCAAAAGAGCAGCTGTCGACAGCACACATGCACACCAAAAGGGCTCGCCATCCATCACTGTATTAGGATTTGAAAAATAGGCCTCCTTTGCGGGAAGAGGCTGATATTAATACGACAATGATCCGAATCCGTGTGTCATTCATAAATTGGGTTTTGCCATTTTTGTGCCTCAATTGCACCGTGGTACAGAACGACGTATCTAACGCTTCCCTCCCGGGAGATCATTTTTAATTTCGGACTTTAAATCTTTCTCACGAACGATTCTGTTGAAAAAAACTCTAGATGCAGTGTCGCTTCTTGGATAATTATCTGTCTCGTTTTCATACTGGCTCCTAGTCCGGAAAGGCAGAGGACTGTTTAATATAATGGTGAACGCAAGGTCACTTTAATTAAGTTGGTGGATGAGAATAATGTTACTGCAAGCGCTACAGTTTTCCTCCTCCTCCTGCAATTTGAATTCGCAGTAAATGGATACCGTTTGGTTTTCTGTGGTCCTTATTTTATTTTTGAGATCGGGCGACTATTTAGGTCGGTTTTCATAGCAATATTTCCCTTCCTTTTTCAAATTTATATATTCCTCTTACTGGAATATGTAGAAATTAACAAAAAACAAAAAAAAATCTCCTCAGTGAAGTGCTACAGGTGGTGGTTGTTTTATCACCACAAAGGAGCCCTTTGCGTTAGGGCAGTGAGGGTGAACCTTTTTCCTCTCGGGTGCCAAAAGCATGCGCGCGCGTTCCCACCACCATGATTTAATTGCCCCACCCGCGTCGTGCCCACTGCGCATGCACACGTACCCCGCCCTGCGCATGTGCATATGGCTTTCTTGGAGCTTGGGAAGGGCAAAAATGGCCTCCCCCCACCCTCACCGGAGGCAGAAACGGCCCGGTTTCCAACTTCCAGTGGGCCCGGTAGGTCCGTTTTTCACCCTCCCCAGGATCCAGAGGCTTTCTAGGAGCCTGGGGAGGGCGAAAAACAGTCCAACGTGCAAACCAGAAATCCGTTCACGAACTTCCATTTTGGACGTTGGGTGTTTTTTCGCCCTTCGGAGGCTTCAGGGAAGCCTCCGGAGGGCGAAAAACAGGCGAAAATCAGCTAGTACACTGGAGCTGACAGGGCAATGCCTCGTGTGCCCTCAGAAATGGCTCCAAAGGTTTGCCACAAGGGTGGGTTCCGGATCCCGGTGAAATGTGCATGCCTGTGCATGCGTACTTGCCACCCGTGATGCTCCTCAACGCCTCCGCAATGCTCCAGCTGTTCAGCAGAGCGTCGCACAGGTGCTGCACTTTCCGTGCACATAAGCTCTGAAAACCTCAAATACCAGTGAAGTGTGCGGGCAGGCGGGCCCTCCGCCCGTACCGGGACGTACCAATCATAACCCACCATTGGTTCACCATCATTGTGTTAGGCGATATTTCATTGGTGCACTACACCTGAATGAATTGTGTTTTTTTTCCCCTACCCTTCTTTTTAAGAATAGGAAAATGAAATTATATTCACTGAGTTAAGAAGATAATCATATGAAGTCCATTATTCACCCTGTCAGCAACTACTACCACAGAAGTTGATCATCTTATAATGCAATTTGAGTGTTGCTAGATTTCGGAGAAAGCCTTACTATGTAGCGTTAGAATTTTTCTTCTTCTCTTCTTCTCCACTGATGTTAATACTATATCTTCATTTCGGTCCATTTTTTTCTCCTGGCTTCCAGGTTTTATGAAATACAGATAGGCAGTCCTTGACTTACGACCACAATTGAGCCCAAAGTTCCTGTTGCTAAGCAAGACAGTTGTTAAGTGAATTCTGCCCCATTTTACAATCTTTCTTGAGTGGTGCAGTCGCCTAGAGATGGAGCTCTCGCCTCACAGTCAGGAGGCTGCAAATTCGATCCTAGGTAGAGGCAGATATTTCTCTCTCTGGGCACACTTGAGAATATATCTGCTGAAACAAAACTCCGTATTGGCAACAGGAAGGGCATCTGGCCATTAAACACTCAGCTCTATTCAGTTGGCCACTCCACCCCGCAAGGGATTATGGGGGAGGAAGAAGAAGGAGAAGAAGAAGGAGAGGCAGAGGAGGAGGAGATGGAGATTATTTCTTGCCACAGTCGTTAAGTGAATCACTTCAGTTGTAAACTTAGTTTACAACCGTCATAAATGCGAGTCTGTTTCCACGCGCCTGAATTTTGACCCCGCAAAAAGTGATCACGTGACCTGAGATGCCACAGCCCTCATAAATAGCTGCCGGTTGCCGAGTGTCCAGATTTTGATCAGGTGATGCCGCAACCGTCGTTAAGTGTGGAAAAACGGTCGTAAGTCAATTTGTTAGTTGCCATTGTGAGTTGGAAGGGACACTAAACGAACTGTTGTAAGTTAAGGACCGCTTGTAACCACATTCAATGCCGTGGATCTAGGTTTGGCTTGGATTTAGGATGTACGCTTAAAGCGAGTCGTAGGAAAAGTTGTGCAGCAGAAACACACACACACACACACACACTGTGGTTTTCAGAACAATATCCTTTTGACTTTCAGCTTTCCGTCTCTGATACCTTTTGTTCTTCTAAGCCAGGAGAAATCTGCTTTTAGAGTTTGCTGAATGAAAGGGGAAATAGATTTGCCATGACCCTTAGAGAGGGGAAAATATAAAACTTTTTAAGGGGAGGGGTGTATGTTGCCCGCAACACTTTAAAATAGGTCATGCTTCCTTCCGAATCTCTTTCTGTATCATCCATCCATTCATCCATTAGGGAAGGCAGGTTTTGTTTAGTGACAGAATTGGGTGACCTTTTTTTAAATTCCCTGCAGGAGCAACCTTTTTCTTTTTCCTCCTCTCAAATGTAATATGCTGAAAATAAAATCAAGGTAGGATGGAAAGATCAAAATATACAGTATCCATGGAATCACTCCTGGCATTGCAATCCTAAAACCCTTTTGACTTTAAAAAAAAAACCTGCAAGATCCAATTTGGATCGGTCATCCAGATCCAGAAAGTTTGTCTTCCGAGCGTTCGGACTCATGCCGGAGCCCATCTTGAGGGAACTGCTCTCTAGCAGAAAGTGTGCTTTGGACTGTTCGGTTTGTGGTAGTTTTATGGTGCTTGGTTGTGTGTGGCTTTTTAGATGTTGATTGGGGTGTTGATGGCCAGCTATTACTGTATTTTTCAGAGCACAAGTCACTCTGAAGTATAAGTATAACCTAGCTTTTGGGGAGGAAAACAAGAAAAAAAATCTGCCTCTGCCTCCCAGCAATTTGCCTCCTTGCAGCAAACAGCCTGTTTCAGTTTCAGCACAGCCTGATTAGCACAAGCAGCTACTTGTTGGTTGGATCGGCTTCCCGACCATCAGCTGTTTCAGGCTGCAGGGATTGCCATAGCCTATTGCCACCTCCACGCCCCCATTTTTGGTCTCCACATCCCATTTTCACCCTCTGCATGCCCTGTTTTGGGCCTCCGTGCATCGCATTTTTCGTCTGTTCCGGGCACTGAGAATCTGAATGGGTGGAAAATGGGCTGCGCAGAGTCCGAAAATGGGGCATGCAGAGGCGGCAATAGGCACATACTTGTGCTAATCAGGCTGTGCTGAAACTAAAACAGGCTGTTTGCTTCAAGGAGGCAAATTGCTGGAAGGCAGAGGCCAAAGGGTGGGGGCGGGTGGGGCAGGTGGGTGGGTTGGACTAACAAGCCCTTGCCTCCTAAGTACTTGATAAGCTGGTGGTAAATCAGCACTCCTCTTGACCGTTTCCCAGGCTTCAATTATTTCCCTGGCTGTTTTTGTGCCTGCTCATCCGACAATCTTAGTAACTGTGAAATTCAATGTATGTCCTTTCCCCCCTCCCCCAATTTTTTCAATTTAATTTTACTTTACATTAAGAAGCGCACGTCAAAAGAGGAGAGAACTTTCCAAGTTGTAAATTTAATAAAAATAAAAAAATCATTTAATATAAAATAATAATTAAAAATGTATTAATTAATTTAAAAAATGAGCTCAAAGGGAAGGCTTGATGGACCACGAGGTGGTGTTTTTTTTCCAGCCGTCATTTTTTTAATGTTTCTAAATTTGGAGCACATTTTGATTGTGGCCAATCTTGTCTTCTTTCATTGTAGGATGGCCAGTCCGACATTTTATACACTTTCTGGACCGCAGTGACTCAAACTCTGGCCTCAGAATTTCAGAAAGCATCTGAGAGTAAGTACTGAACTCGATATGTACGATAACGACATTTTTCTACAGCTTTGTAAATCTTCCCTGTCGGAGTACACACAGCGTGACTACTATTTTGAAACAACCCAGGAGCAAGATACACAAAGATTTGTCTTTTAAACAGTGGTTTATATACAAGACTTATATATACACATACATACATGTGTCAGGCAAATGCTAGGCAAGCGACCAATCTTCAACTCTACACGGAGAACTACCATGCAGATAGATACAGGAGGAGAGAGACACACGAGGAGAAAGAGACGCCCCTCACATGGCCTCCCTTATATATACAGCTTCTTAAAGTGGCAGTAACCTGGCTGACTCATTCCCCTTTCATCATCCCAGTTTACAGCCTCACAGCAGCTGGTACCCTGACATTCCCACTATCATTCCCACAATGGAGCCCAACATTTTTGTCGCTAAGTGAGACAGCTGTTAAGCGGGTTTTGCCCCATTTACAAACTTTCTGGCTGCCGTTAAGTGAATCTCTGCCATTGTCATAAATTAGTGGCACGGACGTTAAGTGAATCCGGCTTCCCCGTTTGACTTTGCTTGTCAGAAGGTCGCAAAAGGGGACCATGTGACCCCCCCCAGGGGACACTGAGACCGTCATAAGTACGAGTCGGTTACCAAGCGTCCAAATTTCTATCGCCTGACCTTGGGGATGCTGCAACTGTCATAAGTGTGGGGAAAAACCCGTAACTCACTTTTTTCAGTGCCTTTCTAACTTTGAGTAGTCACAAAACGAACTCTTGTTAGTCAAGGAGCATCATAGAATATTTTCACGGATCCGGTTATCGCTTTGTTTTAAATCGGAACAAAATATTTTATGGTGCAGCGCAGTGGTGGGTTCCCGCTGGTACAAGCCCCGTACCGCTAACGACGTGGAGCGGGACCCACCAGTGGTACAGCGGTTGAATTTATTGCAAAGTTGGAAAGGATCCGAAGAGTAGCTTTAACAGTAATGGAATTTGAAAAACTTGAAGTGGTGTAGGGTTTCCTGCCTAGGCAGGGGGTTGGACTAGAAGACCTCCAAGATCCCTTCCAACTCTGTTTTTCTATTTTATTCTAAAGTGAAATGGGTTCTGGAGGAAGAAGCTGGGGAAAGAATTTTTTAAAAAAAAAAACAGGCCTCATCTGGCTTGGGGACTGCAGAGAAAAATATATTTTTAAAATCTGTGTAATTTCTGTAGGAGAGACAGTTGGGCAATGGATCAAAAAGCTGGTGATTGCACCATTCCAAGATCCTGTCATTTCTAGCCATATAACCCAGAGTTTGCAGCCTGCCATTGATGCTCATTGCACACACGTACACAAACACACAGATGCAACACAAGGGGGAAGTAGAAATACACAATCCTTTGTTACCCAGAAGAAAATATCTGTAGCCACTTCTGGTATAAAGTAAGAATTCCAGAAGCCCCATCTGCCTTCCCAGGTTTTTCTTCTTGTTCATTAATCTCTCTTGAATCTCCGCCTACGTACAGCTAGCTAGTCCTTGACTTACGACCACAATTGACCCCAAAATTTCTGTCGTTAAGCGAAACATTTGTCAAGTGAGTTTTCTCCCCTTTTACGACCTTTCTTCTGTGGTCATTAAGTGAATCAGGGCAGTTGTTCAGATAGTGGCACGGTTGTTAAGTGAACCCATCCTCTCCATTGACTGACTGTGCTCATCTCAGGACACTGCGGCCGTCATAAATAGGAACCAGTTGCCAAGCATCTGAATTTTGATCCCGTGACTATGGGGATGCGGTAGTGGTCGTTAAGTGTGAAAAACGTTCATGAGTCACCTTGTTTTAGTTCCATTGTAACTTTGAGCGGTCACTAAATGAATTGTTTGTTGTAAGTCAGTGACTACTTGTATCTTTACTGCTAGTGGAAATTGAACTGCCAGATTTGCGTTGCAACGTATTAGTAATAACGTTCTCCAAATGTGACTGTTATTAGAAAACTGTGTAGAGAGAAAAAATGTCAATAGAAGAGAGGTTAAACTGTGGGGCCCTTGGTACGCTCTGAGTTTGGTAGTTTCCTTGCAGATGTTTCATGACCAACCTAGGTAACCTCATCAGTGCTAGTAAGGAATGGGGTTTGCTCTCGATTATATTCTTAGTGTTCTGCCCGAGGCTTCCCAAGATCATGAAGCCGACTCCTTATCCCGATAAAACCTCTTTTATTTAGGTTAAAGGGAATTCCTCTCCAGCAAAGTCCCGGCCAATTTGTCTTTCATGAGATTTCACAACGACAGACCTTGATCAGGCTTGGAGAGCTGCCAGGCCGATATCTTCCAAACTCCATGCTGTAGCAGCAATTCCTTGGCCAGAAGTCAGGAACAGATCTTCCCCCTAAGGAATTGAACTAATGGTCTCCTGCAAACTCCACTCCCCTTTCGCTCCTCTTTATTCCCTATGGGAGGGGTCATTCACCATCCATCTCTGTCTTTACTCCCGAGTCGGCCCTTGTTCCTTAGCTGTTCCCGTCTCTTGGAAGTTCTGTGCATGTGCACACTGGGAACAGGCTCCAACTGTTCTTCTGCCCCACTGACCTCCCACTCCGAAGGCAGCTGATAACTGTCAGACGGCTCTGGCCCCCTCTCTGCCTCCAACGCAAAACCCTCATCCGAGCCTTCCCCAGATTCCAGGACTGGCCCATGTTCCTCCCCAACCTCCACACTGGCTGAGTCTGCCACCAGCTCCGCTGAGCGCTGGCGGGCCACAGCACTTAGCGTTGGTGGAAATGGTCTTGGAAATGGTGGTTTGCTTCCAGACGTTTCATGACCCAACTAGGTAACACCATCAGTGTTAGCAAAGAAACGTCTGCAAGAAGAGCCTCAAGAAGTCCCCACAAACAGAAGATGCATTAATCTGTCTGCATTGCACGTGGCCCTCTGACATTTTCAAAGCTGGTTTATTGCCCGCAACTTCCTGTACCTTTTGCAAGAATATTTTGTGTGGGATGCATTACATTTTTATATTTTGCTTATTCTAAAGTGCGTCACGGGTTAACGTTGCGACTTAAAAAAAAGCATTCAGTTAAAAGCCCTTGACGATGAAAGCAAAAGATATATGTTGCAAAATTATTCAAAACAAACCTGTTAGAAGTTAACAAATTCGGTCCCTCCATTCAAAATATGTACTTCAGGAAGCAACTAATGTCTAAAGAAATCCCTCAGCGGCAAAATAAATATTTTTTCTGGGGCATTTCTGAATCGAATGGGATAAAAACAGTTCTCTTGCGTAACTTACCTCCTCTAGCTGTAAGAATAACTAGGACAAGGTATTGTTTGTCTAAGCTTCCAATTGTTAACCCTACCAATTAAAACATCTTTCACTTGTTCAAGCCTAGGATCTTATTGAGGTAAGAAAAGTCATTTGACGCCGAAAAATACAAAGGTAAAATTGTGGATCAGAGGAAAAAGTAAGGTTATCGGGGCATCCACTCATATCTATTTGATTAGACTAGAAAAGGGACATAAAAGCCAACAATAAGGCACAGCAGGAATTCACCTGGGGATTTCTGCCCTTATGGCCCTTGTGAAGGTAAAGGTACCTAATTTTCTCCGGAGCACAGTATCTCAAACGGAGGCTCTTCCGTTGTTGTTGAAACAGCTTTTTATGAAAAGTACAAGGAGTCCTTGAGTTACAACCGTAGGGGAGTAAAACAAACGTTTAGGTCGTAAATCGAATTGCCCAGATGGCCGTCCCGATTTTATGCCCTTTTTTTGTGTGGCTGTTGTTCAGGCTGTTTGTAAAACAATCACTGCAGTTGTCAGGTGAAGCCATGATTAAATGATGGGTCAGTTTTGCCGAAAACCGGCAATGTTGGGTTTGGGTGAAACTCGTACAAACCCAGTCAGGTGATTGTAAGACACTGCAAATGCTTGTAAATGTAAATGTTCCTGGGTTTTGTTTTGTTTTGTTTTGTTTTGTTGTTTTGTTTTGTTTTATTATTTTATTTATTTTATTATTTTATTTTATTTTTTATTATTTTATTTTATTTTTTATTTTATTTATTATTTTATTTATTTTATTTATTTTATTTATTATTTTATTTATTATTTTATTTATTATTTTATTTATTTTATTTATTTTATTTATTTTATTTATTTTATTTATTTTATTTGTTTTATTTGTTTTATTTGTTTTATTTGTTTTATTTATTTTTTTATTTTATTTTATTATTTTTTTATTTTATTTTTTATTTTATTATTTTATTTTATTTATTTTATTTATTATTTTATTTATTTTATTTATTTTATTTATTTTATTTATTTTATTTATTTTATTTATTTTATTTATTTTATTTATTTTATTTATTTTATTTATTATTATTATTTATTTATTTATTTTATTTATTTTATTTTATTATTTATTTATTTTATTATTTTATTTTATTTCATATTATTTTTATTTTTTATTTTTTTATTATGTTATCATTTTATTTTATTTCATTTCATTTCATTTTTTATTTTATTTTATTTTATTTTTTTATTTTATTTTATTTTTTATTTTATTTTATTTTTTAAAGAAAATTTATATTGCCATCATGGTGACTCCAGGCGGCTTACGCAGATATACACCCATATAAAAGAAATAAAAAGAATAAAATAATAATAATAAAAGAATGTCCTACCCTGGCGACAACACACATTCATACAAATCATTTAATGGGCTCCATCCCGCTCTGGGTTCCCCAGGCCAGCTGGCAGAACCAGTCTTCAGCGCCTTCCAGAAGTGTGTCAGAGTGGGGGCCGTTCTAATCTCTGAGGGAATGATGTTCCAGAGGGAGGGAGCCACCACAGAGAAGGACCTTCTGGGTCCCACCTTGGGGGGGCAGGGGGACAGGACCCACAACATTCCTTGCCTCCCTGCTCTAGTGGGTCGGATAAATGTGACCGGCAAGAGACAGTCCCCCACATCCCCAAAATGCGGTCAGGTGATCATGGGGCGGGGACAGTCATCAGAAGTTCGAATCTGGGTCGTATGTACCGCTGGGGAAATCCATTGTAACTTCAAACATTCACTAAGCCATAAGTAAAGGGCTAGCTGTATTGACTTTCTATACACACAACTGAGTCCAAACTTTCTGTTGTTGAGAAAGTTGTTAAGTGAGTTTTGCCCCATTTTACGACCTTCTGGGCCACAGTGGTTAAGTGAATCAGTGAAGTTGCTAAGTTAGTAACAGGGTTATGGAGCGAATCTGGCTTCCCTGTTGACTTTGCTTGTCAAAAGTGCACGAAATATGATCACGTGACCAGGGGGATGTGGCAATGGTCGTAAGTGTGAAAAACGGCCATGAGCAGAGGTGGTTCGGACTGGTTCTGGCGAACCGGTAACGGAAATTTTGAGTAGTTTGGAGAACCAGCAAATATCACCTCTGGCTGGCCCCGCCCTCCCGCCCCTGCCCTTCCCTGTCCTATATTCCCTTGTTTTTTAGCTCAGCTGATTTACGCGGGAGAGCTGAGATAAACAACAGCTCAGCTCACCAGCGCTGACACCGAGGGTGGTCTTTGCGTGCTATGCGCGCATGAAGCGCCCTCTCGTAGAACTAGTAGGAAAAGATTTGGAATTCCACGAGTCACTTTTTTCAGTGCTTCGGTTTTGTACGCTGACGACACCCTGTATGCTGCTGATTTTAAATATTGTAGCATGAAAAAAGTTACAACCATTGCGCAAGCTGGCTTTAAGCGACATCTGTATGGTCTTTTTGTTTTGTTTTTCAGCGTCCATGTTTTTGAAGCAGGCGTTCGAAGGCGAATATCCAAAATTACTGCGGCTGTATAACGATTTCTGGAAGCGCCTTCAACAATACAGCGAAAGCATTCAGAGAAACGTGATTGCGAACAGCAGCACCGAGCCCGTATCCGAACTTCTCCGAATAGATGACGACCCGCAGGACTTATTCATGCAGAAGAAACAAGATTACGAGTACGAGCGCTTCCGTCTGTACTGAGAGAACAGAAAATTTCAGATTCCGTGCAACGAATTTTAGGTCATTTTCTGTAGCGCAGAAGTAACGTCTATAAATAGAAATTGGGTTTGATGTTAGCAAAGGCAGTGAATCTACTCATTCGAATTTGCCAGTTTGAATGGATGCAGTTTGGAAGTTGGGATTGATTCGTGGGAGTCTTTTTCTTTTACACAAAATTCTTGTGTACTTGCAATCTTCATATCGTGGCTTAGTAAATGGTCATAAAGCCACATTTCTGCCCTACAACCTAGCCTCAAAACACGGTTATTCTATCTGGGGATGGATGTGCATAGTGTATTCAGAAAACTTTATTTTAAGCTGAGAAATATTTAGGTTCGATTAACGTTTCATGACGTAGCACACCAGTCACACTTAACTGGGGTTTTTGAATTACTGATTTGAGCAAGGCGTACATTTTGATAGAAGAGTATAGGTGTAGTTGCCCGCCAGTGGCCAGTGGAGCTAACATCAGATTCAGGGATGAGGTTGGGGAGGAACCTGGGCCAGTCCTGGAGTCTAGGAAAGGCTCTGATGAGGGCTCTGTGTCGGAGGCAGAGAGGGGGCCAGAGCCATATGCCAGTTATCAGCTGCCTTCAGAGTCAGCCATCAGTGAGGCAGAGGAACAGCTGGAGCCTGTTCCCAGTGTGCGCATGCACAGAGTTGCCAGATGAAGGGAACAGCTAAAGAACAGGGGTCAACTTGGGAGGAAGGCCACAGGTGGACGATGAATGCCCCTCCCCAGAGGAAATAAAAGAGGAGCAAAAGGGGAGTGGAGTTTGCAAGAGACCATTAGTTCGCTTAATTGGTTCGTGACTCTCCGAGACTCTTTGCCAAGTTTTGCAGATCTCGGCTTGGCAGCTCTCCAAGCCAGATAAGGTCTGTGACTGTAAATCCTCCCTCGAAAGACTTTGCTGGATGTGAATGAGCAGAAATTAATAAAAGGAGTTTTTGTTGGGACAAGGCTTTTGCTTCATGCTCTTGGGAAGCCTAGTTCAGAACAATAGAGCTAGCACCACTTTATACAGCGCTGGTAAGACCACACTTGGAATACTGCGCCTAGTTGTGGTCACAGTGATACAAAAAAGGCGTTGACACTCTAGAAAGAGTGCAGAGAAGAGCCAGAAGGATGATTAAGGGACTGGGGGCTAAACTGTACGATACTGTACATAGTTATGAGAACTGGGAATGTCTAGTCTAGAGAACAGGACTAGGTGTGACATGATTGCCTCCAGAAGTTGTGAATGCCCCAACACTGGAAGTCTTTAAGAAGATGTTGGATAGCCATTTGTCTGAAACGGTATAGGGTTTCCTGCCTAGGCAGGGGGTTGGACTAGAAGACCTCCAAGGTCCCTTCCAACACTACTATTGTATTATTGTATGATGGCAGTCTTCCAATGTTTGAGGGGCTGCCAGAAAGAAGAAGGGTGAACCTATTCTCCAAAGCACCTGAGGGCAGGACAAGAAGCAATGGGTGGAAACTAATCAAGGAGAGAAACAACCTAGAACTAAGGAGAAATTTCCTGCCAGGGAGAACAGTTAACCAGTTTGCTTCCAGAAATTGTGGGTGCACCATCACTAGAGATCTTCAAGAAGAGATTGGACAACCATTTGCCCAGAGTGATATAGGGTCCCCTGCATGCCCGCAGAGGGGGCTGCGTGTGCCATTCTTCTCCTTCTGTGGAGAAGAATGTAAAGCGCTGTGAAACGGTCTATAAGTCTTAAGTGCCATTGCCATTATTCTCTGCCAAAGAGGAAAATATGAAAAGCCTCCAATGGGTTGCTATGCTTGAGGAGCTGTTTGGCAAAACACAAATAACTCTTTTTTTGTCTTTGTTAATCGCTCCCTCTTCCTAGCCCGGAGAAAGCACTGAAAAGTTCCTTGCAGCCTTACGAAGCCGCCTACCTATCGAAATCGCTTTCGCGGCTCTTTGATCCCATCAACCTGGTATTTCCTCCCGGAGGTCGCAACCCTCCGTCGGCCGATGAACTGGACAGCATCATCAAAATCATTGCAAGGTGAGTGGTGGGAATCGGTTTCAGTGCCTAAACGTATGGTGATGGTTTTTTTTCCTTCCTTTTTTTTTTTAATAAAGTTTTTTATTGAGCACAAATTAAAACATTGGACACGGTGTAACCGTCGTAGCAAAGTGTTTGCCATACATACTGAGACCGTGATGGCAAAAAGAGGTGGCACGCAGAGCCTTCTCTGTGGGCCATGCGCACCATTGCCAGCTGGTCTTTCCAGGCACTGGAGCACTGGAAAATGGCCTAAGATATGCCCGAAAACTGGCCTATTTTTGGGGTATTTTTGCCCCCTTTTTTGGGTGTTTTTGGCCTTGTTTCAGGCTGCTTTTAGGCCAGGAAATGGCCAGGAAACAGCTCAAGAAATACCTAAAACCCAGCCTGTTTTGGTCCTTTTTGGGGGCTGTTTTCAGGTATTTTTCGGGCTGTTTTCAGGCCAAAAATGGTCAGAAAATCGCCTCAAAACAACCTGAAAAGGGGCCAAAAAATCCCCCCAAACCAGATCGTTTTTCGGGCAAAATACGGCCAAAAAAATCAGGCATGCGGGCATCGGCCAGGTGGTCTTCAGGTTTCCACCTCACGGACACGCACATGCACCAGTGGTGGTTTGCAGGCGGTATGTCCCGGTAGAGGCATACTGGAACCTGCCTGGAGCACTGAATACCGTTCCGGTACAGTGCTCTGGAGTGCCCACCCGCCCACCTGAGCTCCTTACCGGTCTTTTAAGTCTTCGGGGCTTCCACACACGGCACGTACAGCGCCTGCGTGTTGCTCCGCTGAGCAGCTGGAGCATCACGGAGGCTTGCGGAGGTGTTAAGGCGCATGCGCTCGCTGCGTGCATCCATGTGGACACCACCACTGGCTTGCACACACATTCTGTTTTGGGTTCTCGGTGCCGAAAACGTTCGCCATCACTAAACTAAGATATAGTTATACATTATAACCACCATCCTTATTTACATTTGGTCTATTCAGTATTTACAAATATAAAAATATCGCCATTCCAACACTGTTGCTTTGTTTTTATCTTACACATGTTCACTGTGATAGTTTCTTACATAAATTCTAATCTCCATTCTATAAATCTTCATCATTTGCCTCTTTTGGGTCTTTCCTTTTTTTGTTCCAACCACCGATAAAATTTGTCCCAGATCTTATAATATTCTGATTCGTCTTTATTCTTCAAGTCCCACGTCAATTTATCCATTTCAGCCCAAGTCAGAATTTTCCTAATTACTTCCTCTTCTTGTGGAATTTCCCTGTTTTTCCAGTTTTGGACAAAAAACATTCTTGCTGCCGTAATAATATGTATTGTTAAGTTAAAAACATTTTTTCCCTTCCTAATCATAATTTTGAAACGGCGAGTTCTTTGCTTTTGCATTATTCATTTCTTAGTCTTGTTGCTATTGTTGTGATGATTGTTATTTTCTAGTGAGCTGAACGTGGCAGCTGTGGATGTAAACCTCAGCTTTGCGGTATCAAAAAACGTGGCAAAGACCATCCAGCTATTTGGCGTGAAGTCTGAACAGCTGGTAAGTCCTTTTTTTTTTAAAGCAAAATTAAACTGTTTTCAAATACAAATAATCTTGACTTACAACCATTCGTTTAGCACCCGTTCAAACTTATAGCGTCACTGAAAAAGTGACTTACGACTGCTTTTCGCACTCAGGACCGCTGCAGCGTCTCCGTGGTCACGTGATCAAAATTTGCCCGCTCAACCACTGACTCATATATACGACAGTTGCAGTGTCCTGGGATCACGCGATCACTTTTTGCCATCCAAAAGTCAACTTTTGTAACCGGCCAACAAGCAAAATGAATCTTTTCCAAGCTGTTAAATTAGTAACACAACTCCAGTGAATCGGGCTTCCCCGTTGACTCTGCTTGTCAGAAGGTCACAAAAGGGGATCGCGTACGCCCCCGACATTTACGCGACCATCATAAATATGAGTCAAGTGTCTGAATTTTGACCATAGGGATGCTGCAGTAGTCATAAGTGTATGAAACGGCCATATAAATAATGATCATGTCATTTTTTACAGTGATGATGTAACTTTGATGTTGGTCATTAAATGAACTGTTGTAAGTCGAGGACTACCTGTACACACACACACACACACACACACATACCTCTGAGGTAGAGGAGAAAGGGAATCCTAGGTTTCCTGCCAAGGCAGGGGGTTGGACTAGAAGACCTCCAAGGTCCCTCCCAACTCTGCTATTGTATAAGATTGGCTTTACTGAGAGTTAGAATAGAGGCAGAAACAAGATCAAGGGGGAATAATATTATATGTGTTTTCATATAATATACTAAAAGTAATAGCTAGATGTAATGGTTATATGTTGTGGCCCAGCAGGATCCGGTTGAGCTGCTGATGGACTCGGGATAGCGAGGAACCATATGAGTCTGCCCTGGAATGATGTGGAGGACCCTGTGCAGGGTTCAGAGTCAGAGCAGGGACCAGAGAGGCTGGTTGGCCACCAGGAGGCGCCTGAGGCATGGAGCAGTGGGGAGGATCCAAGGCAGTTTGTCCCTGATGCTAGATTGAGAAGGGCTGAGAAACGGAAGCAGCAACTCCGTAGGCAGACTCACAGAAGATGATTAAGCACAGGTGGTTGTGGATTGGCCCCTCCCAAGAGAGATTATAGGTGAGGCGGTGGGAGGGGACATTTGCAGGAAACAACCGTTCAAATTAGTAGTGAGGAAAATCTATTTGTGTATTCTAGCCGTGTCTGTTTCTTTGGACTATCTGCGTTGCTTCATTTGAATTATCTGGGTTGCTGCAGAGCTACTCTATTGAACGTGAGTTGTCTGGGCCCTCAACCAAAGGATTCGTTATCTCAGTAATTAAACAGTGGCAAACAGCCAAGCCTGTGTTCTGGTTTATTCACAGGCGTGGAGAGGGGGGTCAGAACAATTATATGTTGAAAGATGGTATCACTATGTCCATTTAAATAATATTGTGATTGTTATTAGAATGGAGCATAAAAACACTGAACGACTAAACAATGAAGAAATACACTCTAATACAAATATACAGTATATAATAACACTGCAATTATATAAGTATGATTAATGTAACAAATATTATTAATATTATCATTACTATTTGTGTTTAAATGAATGATACCCAGATGCCTCACTGTTCATATAATGATATTTGTGTCTGTATATATGTATATGTATATGTATATGTATATGTATATGTATATGTATGTATGTATGTATGTGTATATATATATATGTGTTGTAATTGTACTGATAAATAAATAAAGGGAGACTAGGATAGATCTATTTCGAGCTAATTAGCTCTCATCAGCTAGCCATACCCTTACTGGGATTAGAACCCGGGCTGTATATATCTTAGGCAGGAGTCTTAACCACTAAGCCTTCCTTATCAGTTGAGCCAGGGAAATAGGTATGTATTTGTGTTACAACCCCTGGTATGACTAAATATGGGAGTGACCTTCCTCCCATATTTAGTCATACCAGGGGTTGTAACACAAATACATACATACATACATATATATATGTGTGTGTGTGTGTGTGTGTGTGTGTGTGTGTGTTGTATTTGTGCTGATAAATAAATAAAGGGAGACTAGTATAGATCTATTTCAAGCTATATAGCTCTCATCAGCTAGCCATACCCTGGGCTGTGTTACATATTAGGCAGGAGTCTTAGCCCCTAAGCCACAGGCTCTCCTCCTTATCAGCAGATATACATACATACATACACATACATATACATATACACACATACATACATACACACACAAAAATAAGACAGGATCGGGGATGGCTTATTTTAGCGCATGTATATTTCGGAGGAGGGCTTATTTTAGCACATGCACTAAAAAGCCCAATTGGGCTTATTATCCAGGGAGGGCTTATTTTCAGGGAAACAGGGTATATATATAAATATACTTGTACACTGTAAACACAGAAAAACCTACGTG
This sequence comes from Natrix helvetica, assembly GCF_964273705.1. Classification (NCBI taxonomy): domain Eukaryota; kingdom Metazoa; phylum Chordata; class Lepidosauria; order Squamata; family Natricidae; genus Natrix; species Natrix helvetica. The sequence goes on along the minus strand of NC_138553.1, from coordinate 80,420,736 downwards.
TGTTTGGGTGCGTCTTATTTTACTTGATTTTTAAAAAAACTGCCTTGCCTTTAAAACAAAAAAAAAATTGTTTGGATGGAGGAGACAGAGGGAGGGCCAGTGCAAAAAAAAGAACATTTAAAAAAATAATAATAATCAATAAGCTGCGGAAAATAATTGAAAAGCTGGCACTGGTCTGGCCATTAATGAGATGGCTAAGCTGTAGCCAAGCATTATGAAAGCTGAAAAATGTTTCCCTGCTTTTCACATAATGGCTAACTTTGCCCAACGCAGTGTTTCTCAAACTTGGCGACTTTAAGTCCTGTGGACTTCAACTCCCAGAATTCCCCAGCCAGCTATGCTGGCTGGGGGATTCTGGGAGTTGAAGTCCACAGGACTTAAAGTCGCCAAGTTTGAGAAACACTGGCCCAACGCATTTAGACTAGCTGAAAATAGGCTTGCATCGTTGGGATTTGCGCGTTGCGGCCATCGGCTGTCAACCAGACCCGTTTTCTGAGACCACAATTTGACGTGCTTATCTGCGTGTTACGCAAATGCAGCATCTTTTGTTCACCTGGATTGATGGTGTAGCGCAGGGGGTGTCTCCAAGTGTGGGGACTTTAAGACTTGTGGACTTCAGCTCCCAGAATTCCATGCCGGCAGGGGAATTCTGGGAGTTGAAGTCCACAAGTCTTAAAGTCACGAGGTTCGGAGATCCCTGGCTTCGTGTATGGTGAGGACTGATCCAATATGACCTCACAATACACTAGGGCAGTGATGGCGAAACGTTTTGGCACCCAGTGCGCAAACCGGAATGTGCATGCGCGCCTCAGCCCTGGGAAACTCAGAAATCAGCTGGCTGATGTGCATGCATGTGCCAACCACCTGGTCTACGTGCCTCCCGGAGCGTCGAAAATCCGAAGATCAGCATGCACGCCTGAAACCAGAACAGCAGCTGGCAATGGTGCACGTGCCCAAAGAAAGGGCTCCGTGTGCCACCTCCGGCACGCATGCGAAAGGTGCGCCATCACAGCACTAGGGGCTGCCGCAGAAAGGACGAGATCAAGCTATTTTCCAAGGCACCCGAAGGCCAGACAAGGAACAATGGTTGGAAACTGACCAAGGAGAGATTGAACCTAGAAATAAGGAGACATTTTATGACAGTGAGAGCAATCCACCCGTGGAGCAGAAGTTGTGGGAGCTTCATCCCTGGAAGCTTTCCAAGACTGCCATCTGTCAGAAATGGTGTAGCGTCTCTTGCTTGGGCGGAGGGAGTTGGACTAGATGGCGAACCCATGGCGCGAGGCATTGCCCTGTCAGTCCAGCGCCAGCTGATTTTCAGCCTTGATTTTTGCCCGTTTTTTGCCTTGGGAGACTTCCCTGAAGCCTCGGGGGGGACGGGGACCCTAACGCACAAACCGGAAGTTTGGGAACGAACTTCCGGTTTGCCAATTGGGCTGTTTTTCACCCTCCCCGGGCTCCTAGAAAGCCTCTGGAGCAGGGGTGTCCAAACTTGGGAACTTTAAGACTTGTGGACTTCAACTCCCAGAATTCCCCAGCCGGCTGGCTGGGGAATTCTGGGAGTTGAAGTCCACAAGTCTTAAAGTTCCCAAGTTTGGACACCCCTGCTCTGGAGCCTGGGGAGGGCGAAAAACGGACCTACCCGATCCACCGGAAGTCGTCAAATGGGCTGTTGCTGGCCTCGGGGGTGGGGGGGCAGAGGAGGCCTCTTCGCCCTCCCCAGGCTCCAAGAAAGCAGGGCAGCGGGGCGGGGGGGGTGTCACACGTGCATATGCAAGAGGCATGTTGCCGGGGGGAGGGGGCATTAAATGATGGGGTTGGGCGTGCACCTGCTTTTGGCACCCAAGGTGAAAAAGGTTTCGCCATCACTGGAATAGATGATCTACAAGATCCAAGAGAGAAATGAGTTTCAAGGTTGTGGTTCCTCAGCTGTTTGAAGCCACATCACCCTGGAATGGTCCAAGCAGCTAAATAAACTGGAATAGCTGTCTTAGCAGGCCAGAATGGACCCCATCGGTCTGTTATCTTGGTTAACATCTGACACCCACTGTTTAACTTCTCCTCCAGTGAGCATCTGATGGTGGGATGGTAGATAGCTTGTCCCGAGGATCTTAAAATCCGGGCCCAGTTTGTATGGGGGAACGTGCTTCAATTACCCCTTGAATCCAAAACTTTGTTCAGTGACTACAGCGTAGAAACAAAATACGACAGCAAACAAATACAGCGTGAAGTTACAGAAGTTCATTTAGGGACCATCCAAAGTTGCAACGTTGCTGAGAAAAGGGACACGACCGTTTTTCACACATACGACGGTTGCAGCCCGGGGTCACGCGATCGAAATTCAGAAGCTTGGCACCTGGTTCATATTTATGACCAGCATCCCCGGGGTCATGACGTGCCCCCCCCCTTTAAAGGGCTTTCCGACAAGCCAAGATGGCGGGGAAATCCAGATTCACTTCCCAACTGTCACGACTGACTTGACAACTGTAGAGATTCTCACAAGTCCGGCAAGAAAAGTCGTAACAGAGGGGCAAAAACGCACTTAGCAGCTGTTTCGCTGAGCAAGGTAAATCTTGGCCTCCTCAGTTGTGGTCGTAAGTTGAGAACTACCTGTGCTCATCAACTTCTGCTCCAATGTCCTCCTCTTATTTATGTATTTATCCATCTAATAATTTTTAATTGTTATTATGTACGATGTTTTTGATATGGACTGTACACCGCCCCGAGTCCCTTTTGGGAGAGGGGGCGGTCTAGAAGTGCTAATTAAATTAAAAAAATTAAATTAAAGTCACCTGGCCTAATTGTAAATAACATTTACATCAATTTTTTTCCCATTTTTGAACCCCATAATTTTTAGTTTCAGGTTGAAGAACTGAGATTTTGACCGGGCCATCCAAAAATGCCATGTTTTGATTGGTGCAATGGCCTAGAGGCTGTGAGTTCTCTCCCCTCACAATCCGGAGGCTGTGAGTTCGATCCTAGGTAGAGGCAGCTATTTCTCTCTCTGGACACGATGAGAATATATCTGCTGAACAAAACTCCTCATTGGCAACAGGAAAGGCATCTGGCCATTAAACACTCAGCTCTGTTTAGTTGCCCACATTCCACCCCGCAAGAGATTATGGGATCGTTAAAGGAGGAGGAGAATGACTCAAAAGTGCCATGTTTATTTTCTCTTATTGTTATTTCCGTATACATTTATGTGTGTGCCATTAGTAACTGGCACAAAAGTTTTAGATTGGAAGATTAATGCTAGCTTTTCCTGTCACTGGCTCCTAATATATTTATGAATACTTTTTTTTTCTATTGATCCTTGCTAAATCGTGTCACTTTTATTCTGAACACGTAGACGTAATTCAAGCCCATCTTGTTTGCCCCTGCTTTTATTTGTTGGAGGTTTGTCAGAGACGGATTCTACCATCCCCATGGGGCCTTCCTTATTGATCTGTATCGTATCTCTGTGGTGGGCCTCATTATTGCTTAAAAATCCCCAATTCAAATAGGGAACTGTATTTGCAGACTGCATCCAGTTCTTCACTAATAATCCCTCGTACCTTCACAGCTGTCATCAATCTGCCATTGAAGTGAAATAAAATCAGTTCGCATTTATTGCAACTGTTGCAATGGTGGTTGGATAATTTTTATTAAGTGTCGAATAGGGAAATCATTTCGGTTGATCTGTGGTTAATTCTCTCTCTCTCTCTCTGATGCAAACAAAACAGAATAGAGTAGAATAGAGTAGAATAGAATAGAATAGAATAGAATAGAATAGAATAGAAAATATGGAATGGGATGGAATGGAATGGAAATAGAATAGATAATATGGAATGGAATAGAAAATATGGAATGGAATGGAGTAGAATAGAGTAGAATAGAATAGAATAGAAAATATGGAATGAAATGGAATAGAATAGAATAGAAAAGGAGAGAATGGAATGGAATAGAATAGAATAGATAATATGGAATGGAATGGAATATAATAGAATAGAAAATATGGAGTGGAATGGAATGGAATAGAATAGAATAGATCATATGGAAAGGAATAGAATAGAAAATATGGAATGGAATAGAGTAGAATAGAATAGAGTAGAATAGAATAGAATAGAATAGAATAGAATAGAATAGAATAGAAATTAGGAGAGAATGGAATAGAATAAGAATAAGAACTTCTGTCCTGTCCCCCCTAGCCCTGCTTTTCACGACACCTAAGACGTGGTTTTTCAGAAAAAAACACCTTTTGTTTTCTTTAATCTGGACATTGTTATATAATATTCCAAAAATGGCAAGCAACATCTTATAACGATTTCTTGGATCTTAACACCAAATGGATTAAACAAACGAGCCAGCCTCTTTGTCAATGAACGATTGTTCCACAAATTGTTATACAGTGCTTTCCACCCCCCCCCTCCAAAACTGCTTTATTTTGTGTTATGCCCGCAGTTAGATCACAGTGTGAGTGGTAATACAAGTACTGTATGTTCTTTTACTTTGATGCTATTTCTGCTGAGCTTCACATGTGGGTGGATTGAAATGCACTAACGGGCCCACCTGCCGCACACAGATAAATGTGTCGAACTGAGAACACAAAAAAATTGAGTTGTCTAGAAATGAAGGATGGATCCTTGGCAACCCCTCATGCTCTGTGAAAATAAGAAAAGAAAAAGGAATTAAAGTTTGCCTTGCCACGCTTTATTTAAGATTTTAAAAACCACTTTAGTACGGTATTTTTGCCAGCGTTGACGGTTGCTTTCTATTCTTCTGTAATAGATAAAGATCTGTCTTAATTGAAAAGAGAACATTACATACATACATACATGCATGCATATCAGGTGCTTTGACATCTAATCATTCCCCTGGCTCAGCTGACATGGGAGGAGAGCTTGTGACTTATTATAATAACTGCCTAATATATAAAAACAGCCCAGGTTCGAATCCCAGTAAGGGTATGGCTAGCTGATGAGAGCTAAACAGCTTGAAATAGATCTATACTAGTCTCCCTTTGTTTATTTATCAGCAAAAATTCAACACAAAATGGTTTGTCTGCCTGGAAGACTCCTGCAGTGGAGCTGAAAGGCAAAAGGGAAGCAGCATGCTCCCTCCCGTATTTGGGCATACCAGGTGCTTTGACAAAGAAAGAAATGGAATGGAATGAATAGAGAAGGGAATGGAATGGAATGGAATGGAATGGAATGGAATGGAATGGAATGGAATAGAATAGAATATGGAATGAATAGAATATGGAATGAATAGAGAAGAGAATAGAATGGAATAGAATGGAATAGGGAAGGGAATAGAATAGAATAAAATATGGAATGAATAGAGAAGAGAATGGAGTGGAATAGAATAGAATAGGGAATAGAATAGGATAGAATATGGAATGAGTAGAGAAGAGAATGGAATGGAATAGAATAAGGAAGGGAATAGGATAGGATAGAATAGAATAGAATAGAATATGGAATGAATAGAGAAGAGAATGGAATGGAATGGAATGGAATAGAACAGAACAACAGAACAGAACAGAATAAGAAATAGAGTAGACTAAAACAGAACAGAACAGAAAATAGAATAGAGCTGAGCCAAATAGAACAGAACAGAATAGAAATAAGAGTAGAGTAGAGTAGAACAGAAGGAACAACACATAACCATACAGAACAAAAATCAGCTCGCTGATGGTGGTATGTTGAGGCCAGCCATGGTGATCCATTCCCAAACGTTTGCTCGCAGATCGAATCTGTTAGCAGCAGTTCAACAAACGTGCTTGGGGAAGGGACTCCGCAAAGGGAGGTGAATTACGAAAGACACTTTAGTCCGCCATGCTGTGTTGCACAATCAATGGGTGTCCAATTTAATCAGGAAAGAGTGTAATCAGAAGTCCTTCGGCACTCGTCCCGAGACCAAAGTGCCAGTTGCTATTTGTAGCTCCATGGATTGACTCCCTTCTGGCACGGATGGTGTTTGATTGGAAACGTCTGCAAGAAAACCACCAAGCTCAGGGGAAGCACCAAGGACACTCCCCCTTGTCCTTGTCCCGACCAAAAAAAAACCTTTTATTAACTGAATGTGAATTCTGCTCATTCACATCCAGCAGTGTCTTTCAAGGGAGGATTTATAGTCACAGACCTTATCTGGCTTGGAGAGCTGCCAGGCCAATATCTGCAGAACTTGGCAAGGAGTCTCGGAGAGTCACGAACCAATGAAGCGAACTAATGGCCTCCTGCAAACTCCACTCCCCTTTCGCTCCTCTTTTGTTTCCTCTGGGAGGGGCCATTCACCGTCCACCTGTGGCTTTACTCCCAAGTCTGTTCCCTTCCTCTGGCAACTCTGCGCATGTACACACTGGGAACAGGCTCCAGCTGTTTGTCTGCCTCACTGATGTCTGACTCTGAAGGCAGCTGATAACCTTGCGAGGTCGGTAAAATGAGGACCCAGATTGTTGGGGACAATAGGCTGACCCTGTGAACCTCTTAGAGAGGGATATAAAGCATTATGAAGCGGGATATAAGTCTAAGTGCTATTGCTATTGTGTGTCCCTTCCAACTCGTATTATTATTGTTGTTGTGATTGTTATTATTCTAAGATGGCAACTCCAAGAGATTTTTTGTGGGGGAGGGGGGGAGCTGGGAATTCAAAATGATATTACCTAACGTCCTCTTTTCCCCTCTTCGTTCCATTTTGCAAAGGAAATAATGAATGTGAAAATGGTGCTAATACTTCCAGTGAATTAATCGTTTTCTGCTCGTTTGCTCGCTGCAGCTGTCCACGCAGGGAGAAGCCAGCCAGGTGATCGGCCCGCTAACCGAAGGGCAGAGAAGGAATGTGGCAGTCGTCAACTCCCTCTACAAACTGCACCAGTCCGTTCTAAAAGTAAGTGCCAAGGAGATTCCCGCGAAGGGAAAGCTTTAATTGGCGGAGCTCTCCAGACACCTGAACTGAGCTGATCCACTTCTCAAATCCTTTCTCCGAACGTTGGAATGGAGCTCGGTCTCTGCGCAGGCAATCCTCGAGTTACGACCATTTGTTTATCTGCCCAAAAAAAAATGTCCAAGGTGGATTCAGTTACTGTTCTCGCCTAGGCTTCCCAAGAGCATGAAGCAAAATCCTGGTCCCAACAAAAAACCCTTGTATTCATTGACTGTGAATTCTGCTCATTCACATCCAGCAAAGTCTTTCGAGGGAGGATTTACAGTCACAGACCTTCTCTGGCTTGGAGAGCTGCCAGGTCAATATCTGCAAAACTTGGCCAGGAGTCTTGGAGAGACGAACCAATTAAGCAAACTAATTGTCTCCTGCAAACTCCACTCCCCTTTCGCTCCTCTTTTATTTCCTCTGGGAGGGGCCATTCATCGTCCACCTGTGGCCTTACTCCCAAGTCGACCCCTGTTCTTTAGCTGCTCCCTTCGTCTGACAACTCTGTGCATGCGCACACTGGGAACAGGCTCCAGCTGTTCTTCTGCCTCACTGATGTCTGACTCTGAAGGCAGCTGATAACTGGCATACGGCTCTGCCCCCCTCTCTGCCTCCGACACAGAGCCCTCGCCAGAGCCTTCCCCAGACTCCAGGACTGGCCCAGGTTCCTCCCCAGCCTCCTCACTGTCCGAATCTGCTGCCAGCTCCGCTGACTCCTGGCGGGCCACAAGTTGCAGCCACAAGACTGGTTTAATAATTACGGTAATAATTGAAGCATCACGTCTGATTCTGACGGATCGCCTGACAACCACAATGACTTACAACTGGATGGTGGTCGTAAGGCGAGGACAACCTGTATTTCACCAGCACTTGACAGAATGAGATACAGTTAATCCTTGACTTACAATCATTCGTTTCGTGAGCGCTTAAAGCGACAACTGCACCGAAAAATGTGGCAGGACCATTTCCCCCACGTACGGCTGTTACACGCAACAAAAAATCAGACGCTTGGCAATTGACTCATATTTATGATGATTGCAGTGTCCCGGGGACACGCAATTCCCTTTTGCGACACCCCCCACCCCCCCGCCTAGCAAAGTCCATGGGGAAGCCCGGTTCACTTATCGGCTGTGTTACTAAACTTAACAACCATAGTCATCCAATTAAACTGTGGCAAACAAGGTCCTAAAATGGTGCCAACCTCGCTTAACAATGATCTCGCTTAGCAGGGGAAATTTTGAGCTCAATTGTGGACATTAAGTCGAGGGCTACCTATGCAGTATCTCTGCATGGCCTCCTGGAGGAATCGGATTTAGAAGAAGTGAACCAAGCATATTTTTTTCTTGCGGGCATAGCTGGTGGGTCAGCTGGCCTTTTGTGGCCAGCTGGTAAAATAAAGATTCGCCATTTTTGGACCTCAAGGCACTGTTTAACGTTCCACGTATTTTTTTTTTAGGTGATCTCCAACCAGAGTGGATTTCCAACCGCTTCAGAGGAAACTGTTCACGCTGCTTTGAAGGTAAGTATCACGGATAAAGTCAACGGAGACCGATTGAAATCTTGCTTTGCACAATTCGGGTGGCTCAGTGGCTAAGACGCTGAGCTTGTTGATCAGAAAGGTCGGCAGTTCGGCAGTTCAAATCCCTAGCGCCGCGTAATGGAGTGAGCTCCCGTTACTTGTCCCAGCTTCTGCCAACCTAGCAGCCTGAAAGCACGTAAAAAATGCAAGTAGAAAAATAGGAACCACCTTTGGTGGGAAGGGAACAGCGTTCCGTGCGCCTTCAGCCAGAATGCTGTTACCGGTCATGCCGGCCACACGAGACGTCTTCGGACAGCGCTGGCTCTCCGGCTTTGAAACAGAGATGAGCACCGCCCCCTAGAATCAGGAACGACTAGCACATATGTGCGAAGGGAACTTTTACCTTTTTACTATTCAAAATGGGGGAATGCTTGTTTAGCGTAACTGTAGCTTGAAATTGGGGGAGTGAATGACCTGAATTTTATCCTTGGTTCTGCCATTCTAGGCAATCCATGGTTTGATGGGCAACGCGGTGCAACCTTTGCTGGACTCCGTGGGCGACTCCATAGAAGCTATTATTATGACCATGCATCAGGAAGACTTTTCCGGGTAATCGAGTACCTGCTTCTCTACACTTTCTACAAGAAGTAAACCGTGTGAAAAAAAATGGAGAATCTGTTGGTTTTGTGATACCCCCCCCCCCCTCCAAAGAAACATTAATCTAGCTCAGCGGTTCTCAACCTGTGGGGGTCGAACGACCCTTTCACAGGCGTCGCCTAAGACCATCGGAAAACACATATTTTCGATGGTCTTAGGAACCGAGACACCAATTTTATGGTTGGGGGTCACCACAACATGAGGAACTGTATTAAAGGATCGCGGCATTGGGAAGTTTGAGAACCACTGATCTAGCTGTATTCCAGCCTATTATGGAAGGCACTAGGTGTGATTTTGCTGCGGAAACGCATACAGAATAACTAACAGAATAATTAGAGTTGGACGGGACCTTGGAGGTCTTCTAGTCCAACCCCCTGCTCAAGCAGGAGACCTTATACCATTTCAGACAAATGGTTGTTCAATCTCTTCTTAAAAATTCCCAGTGTTGGAGCATTCACAACTTCCGGTGGCAAGCTGTTCCACTGATTAATTGTTCTAAATGTCAGGAAATGTCTCCTCAGTTCTAAGTTGCTTCTCTCCTTGATTAGTTTCCACCCATTGCTATTTGTCCTGCCCTCAAGAGCTTTGGAGAATAGCTTGACTCCCTCTTCTTTGTGGCAGCCCCTGAGATATTAGAACATGCTATGCTCCTTACTTGTCTCTTTAAAAACAAAAACTGTGTTTGTTTGTTTGTGTGTGTGTGTACGTGTGTGTGTGTGTGAGTGAGTGTGTGAGAATGTGAGTGGTGGGAAGTGCACCTGCTCTCTACGAAACCCAAGGAGGATACTTTGAAAAACAGGATTGATTTTAATTATTTTGTTTGTAGTATTTTTCATAGAATCCTTTGCAGGAAAGCATTGGAATATAGTTTACTTAACTCATAGAATTTAAGTAAACCTTGTTTACATCACTGTGTTTGGTGATGGGGGTTTTCTCGTGTATTTTCTGAATAGCTTTCGCTTCGGATCTTTAGATCTTGCTTAGTGGCATATTTAAAAGATACAGCAGCGCAATAAATCATTCTTACAGCAGCTTGTGGGGGGGGGGGAACCCCGAAATTTCCCCTCCCCCTTACCTCATTCTCTTCCAGCTGGGGTTTCTCCCCCCCCCCCCCCCCCCGTCAGGAAAACCACTCTGAAAATATTTCAAGCAATCGTTCTTTAGCCGGATTTTTAAAAAGGTCAAAAGAAACGAATTGTCACTATTTTTCCCCAAATAGTGACAATGTTGTAAAATCTTCCTTCTGTTGCTCATTGGCCTATCTGTGAGCTGAAAAGGTTGCAAATTTGCAAAGGCCACAGATCTGACACACACAGATTTTAGGGAAAATTGAACAGGCTGTGCGTAATCCGGGCTGCAGGATTAGAACAATTGTAAGGTTTGGGAATTGGAGCCAGGCTAAACTGTCACTCCAGCCCGGGAACCGATATGAAAGAATTATCCTAACCGCTGAGCGCTTTAAATTAGGGGGTGGATTAAGAGTTTAAGGCTTCTAGCTGACGAAAATGATCTGGAGGTTTTCAGGAAAGAGTTTGGAAAAAGGATTATGGGAATAAGTGTTTATTCTGCCATCATTCCAGGAAACTAAAATTACCGTATTTTTCGGAGTATAAGACGCTCCAAAGTATAAGACGCACCTAGCTTTTGGGGAGGAAAACTAGGGGAGGGGGAAATCTGCCTCTGCCTCCCAGCAATTTGCTTCCTTGCAACAAACAGAAAACAGTACAGAATGTTTGCGGTGTTACATTTCAGACTATACTTGTACAGATGCTGTTAAAATTGATGTGGCTTTTTGGAAGTAGAGTTATTCTCTGCTATTTAAAAGAAGATACAATAGCACGGGGCCTCTTCAGATCAAGCATTTATTTTAAAAAGCTGCTTCATTTTGTTAAGCTGTCCAGAACAATAATAAAGCAGTCTTTAAAAAATAAGTCTCATCATTTGAACATTCTATAGGCATTTATAGTTATTGACTTACCTCCTTGCAGCCAACAGCCAACAGCCTGATTAGCACAAGAAAAAAAATCTGCCTCCCAGCAATTTGTCTCCTGCAGCAAACAGCAAGTTTCACTTTCAATTTCAGCATGGGCTTCCCGGTCATCAGCTGTTTCAGGCTGGAGGGATTGCTATAGCCTATTGCAGCCTCCACAAGCCCCATTTTCCCCGTTTGCTGCAAGGAGGTAAATTGCTGGGAGGCAGAGGCCAAACGGTGGGGGCCGGTGGGTGGGTGGGGCTACATTGAGTGTATAAGACGCACCCTAATTTTTACCCTCTTTTGAGGGGGAAAAAGACGCTCCGAAGTCTTACACTCCAAAAAATACGGTAGATGCTTTAGACCAGGTGTGTCAAACTCAAGGCCCGCGGGCCAAATCCAGCCCATGGGGTGCTTAAATCTGGCCCGGGGGCCAGCCTGAAAATAGCAAAGGACCTCCTATGATCCATTTGATCTACAATCAACCATCTATAATTGACAGCCATTTCTATTTACTATCCTAGAAATTGACATCTGCTGTTAGATCTTGTGTTATCATGTTATTTATGCTATTGTATTTTTTATTATTAGATGAATAATCCAAACACGACAGTATATACAGCTTTTCTGCCTGGAAAAGCATTTTACTATTAAACAATGGGGTATAAATGTAGAAATAAAAAGTTTACTGGAGTATGGAGAATAAGTAATAAATGTTTGCCCTTAATATCTGGTAGAAGAGATAGGCAAATGGTTATAGCGATAGCACTTAGACTTATATACCGCTTCACAGTGCTTTTACAGCCCTCTCTATGCGGTTTACAAATGTCAGCCTATTCCCCCCCCCCCCAACAATCTGGGTCCTCATTTTACTCACTTTGGAAGGGCGGAAGGCTGAGTCAATCTTGACCCGGTGAGATTTGAACTGCCGAACTGCAGCTAGCAGTCGGCTGAAGTAGCCTGCAGTACTGCACTCTAACCACTGCGCCACCTCCGCTCTCATGGTAAATAGTAATATTCACTTAGAGCAGTGTTTCTCAAACTTGGCGACTTTAAGTCCTGTGGACTTCAACTCCCAGAATTCCCCAGCCAGCTATGCTGGCTGGGGGATTCTGGGAGTTGAAGTCCACAGGACTTAAAGTCGCCAAGTTTGAGAAACACTGACTTAGAGTAAAGAACTGTGGAAATAAAGAAGGGGAAAAACACATCTTGAGCCTGCATCAAATGCCCACAATAGATATGCGCACGAGCATGCGCACACACACACACAAGGCCCTGTGAGGTCAAAAACAACCCTGATGCGTCTCTCAATCAAATACGGGTCTGGATGGATGACAACAGGCTCAGGCTCAACCCCTCCAAGACAGAGTGGCTGTGGTTCCCGGCTTCCCGATTCAATCAGCATACTCCATCGCTGACCATCGGGGATGAGCAATTAGCCCCGGTGGAAGGGGCGCGCAACTTGGGCGTCCTCCTTGATGATCGGCTGACCTTAGAAGATCACGTAGCGGCCATGGCAAGGGGGGCGTTCCACCAGGTTCGCCTGGTGCGCCAGTTGCGGCCCCTTTTGGACCGGGAGGCCTTGCGCACAGTCACTCACGCGCTGGTGACGTCCCGCCTGGACTACTGTAACGCTCTCTACATGGGGCTCCCCTTGAGGTGCGCCCGGAGACTGCAGTTGGTCCAGAATGCAGCCGCGCGGGTTATTATGGGGAGATCGAGATTCTCCCATATAACACCTATCCTGCGCGAGCTGCACTGGCTTCCTGTGGCCTACCGGGTGCGCTTCAAGGTACTGGTTACCATCTTCAAAGCGCTCCATGGCACAGGGCCCAGTTACCTGCGGGATCGCGTCCTGCCCCATACATCCCTGCGACCCATTCGCTCACACAGAGAGGGGCTACTCCGGGTGCCGTCCTCTAGAGAGTGCCAGAGGGCGATGCCCAGGAGTAGGGCCTTCTCTGTGGTGGGCCCTACCCTTTGGAATGACCTCCCCCCAGACATCCGGACAACAACCGACCTTCGCTCCTTCCGTATGAAGCTGAAGACCTACCTGTTTTGTCAAGCCGGCCTGGCATAACGTTACAATCTTGCCACCCCAGGTCATTTTATAACGGGAAATTTTGTTTTTTAAAGTTTTTAGAGTTTAATTATTTTTGGGGTTTTAAATTTTGTAAGTATGTTTATTTATGGACTTATTTTTACCTCCTCTGTACGATATATGGTGCTATCTTGATTATTGCTCTGTACGTCGCCCCGAGTCCCTGTGGGGAGAGGGGGCGACTAATAAGTTCAATAAAATAAATAAAATAAATAATAAAATAAATCGAGTTTGACACCCCTGCTTTAGACACAGCTTTCATAGAGAATGCCTTATACATCTAACCCCCTCCTGATCCAAGAGCCTGGAGAGTGGAGAGAAGGCGAGAACAATGCAGACAAGGCACACCTGGGGACTGAGACTTAAGGAGACGCTGTGGGGAGGGGCATTTGTGGGGAACAAACACTGAATTCCTGGAGTGTTGAGTGCCGATGTTTGAACTTCCCTGGATTCCTTGCATTCTTCCTGGATTTCTTGCTTTGCAGTAGGGGTGCTCACGGCGTTGGGCTGGACTATTTGCAGAGGTGTGTGTGTGTGTATGTGTGTGTGTGAGAGTGAGAGTGAGAGAGAGAGAGAGAGAGAGAGAGAGAGAGAGAGAGAGAGAATTTTGCTCTGGGACTTGCCGGAAACGTCGGAGCATTTGGGAATAATAAAGGGGTGATTTGAACTGCCAGCTGTCTGTTTTATGCCATGCCTGAGGTCATCAACGTCAACCTTTTCCTCTGTTTCCGTTTGTCGGGCAGATCTCTGCCTCCTTCGGGAAAGCCGGACGTCCCTTGCTCTCTGTACATGAAGGAGCTACAAGGGTTCATCTCCAGGGTGATGAACGACTATTTCAGACACTTTGAATGCTACGATTTTGTCTACGAGAGGACCGAAGGCATCGCTCAGAGGGCCATTGAGGTCTTCATCCGCAACGCCAGCCTGCTCCGGCCTCTCGGCGAAGGAGGGAAAATGAGGCTGGCGGCCGACTTCGCTCAGGTGAATCCTGCTCGGCTCCCAATCTGTGCCCTTGAGCTCAAAAGACAACTCGTCGGTTTCAGGCAGGGCTAGGGGTTGAGTCTCACAGGATAACAGAGTCGTAAGGGACCTTGGAGGTCTTCTAGGTCAGCCCCCTGCTCAAATAGGAGACCCTGTGCCCTTCTGGACCAATGGCTGCATGTCCTTTCAAGTAAACATGAATATGTTGGGGGAGGATGTGGGGGAAGAACCAGAACCAGATTTGATTAGAGTAGTAATAAAAGAGACACTACAGTCCCTTTCTCCTTCTCTTCCACTCCACAAAGTCCGCTCCCTCCTAGCGCTAAATATGTTACCTAGTTGGTTAATGAAACATCTACAAGCAAACAACTCAGGGATCATCAAGGATCCCAACAATTCAACCCTGAGCTACAATGTAGTCTCTTCTATTGGAATATGTGAGCTCTTATTTATATATGCCATTAAGCAGGAGTGGTATTCACTTACCTTCCCTACCGGTTCACAAATGTGAGCACGCACCCCTTCCGCACACATGCTCAACCTTCCGCGCATGTGCTTTTGGCGAAAAAGGGCCTAAATGGGATGTCATAGAGCCAGGGTGGGTGGGCGAGGCGCACGCAATTTCCACTACCAGTTCGGGCAAACCGTTCTGAATACCACCTCTCCCATTAAGGTTGATAAACAGTATTAACATTTCCTTTTTAACTAAACTGTTTAGAGTAGAGTAGAGTAGAGTAGAGTAGACGAGAAAAGAATATGGAAAATAGAGAACAGCACAAAAGAACAGTACAGAGTAGAACAGAACAGAACAGAACAGAAGACTAGAGTAGACTTGACGAGAAAAGAATATGGAAAATAGAGAACAGCACAGCACAGAAGAACAGAACAGTAGAGTAGAACAGAACAAAACAGAACAGAAGACTAGAGTAGACTTGACGAGAAAAGAATATGGAAAATAGAGAACAGAACAGCATAGAAGAACAGAACACAGTAGAACAGAACAGAACAGAGGACTAGAGTAGACTAGACGAGAAAAGAATATAGAAAACGAAGAACAGCACAGCACAGAAGAACAGAACAGAGTAGAACAGAACAGAGGACTAGAGTAGAGTAGACTAGAGGAGAAAGGAATATAGAAAATAGAGAACAGAACAGCACAGCATAGAAAAACAGAACAAAACACAACAGAACAGAACAGAATAGAATAGGTTTATTGGCCAAATGTAATTAAACACTTGGAATTTTCTCCAGTGGAAGCTACAGATGCAAACATGTATTACAAACACAGATTTATACATTTGGGGGTTCTCTTATTGAAATAGTGTGAAGGAAGCAAATTATAAGCCCCCCTCCCCCCCCCAAGATACAAAACAAGATGGTTATATTTAAGGATGTAGTAAGCTAAAACGAAGAGGCAATAACCATCACTTATGCCTACTACACGGCTCAATTTTCACCCTCGGTACAGTATGTATATATTGGCCAGACAAAAAAGATTTCCAGAGGTCAGTGAGATAATTTTAAATGGCATTTTCTTGACATTTATATATACCGCGAGGCATCATCTAGGAATTGTTGCACCTTACGACCTAGTCATTACGAGGATCTTTGTCGATGAATAACCAAAAAGAAAAATGAAAACTTAAAACCAAGTGCACTAAGGTTATACTAATTGGGAGCATTTTAAGTTGTGTTAGTTGGGGAATAATATTTTGCCCTTTAAATGCCAGGTGGCTCTGTACTATCAAAAGAAGGAAATGTGAGAATAATGGAGGCAGAAACAGATGAAGGAAAAGCAAAGATATATATATATATATATATATATATATATATATATATATATATATATATATATATATATATATATATATATATATATATATATATATATATATATATATATATATATATATATATATATATATCTCCCCTTATAGTCTCCCTTTATTTATTTATCAGCACAAATACAACACACACACACACACACACACACACACGTACTATATATATTTCCCCCGTTATCTGGCACAAAAAATACAATTTCCCGGCAGGCGAGATTGCATTTAGCCGAGAAAAATATAGATGTTCTTTTGCCTACAAAAAGTAATTTCATCGCTGTTGGCTGGAATGAAAACGGATTCCAAGTTTGTCAGAATTTAATATTTGCTAGACTTATATCCTGCCTCTTGTACGAATAGCAGTAATAATGCTAACAAATGGGGAATTGGATGAATTATTTTCCTTGAGGGCGTAGTAGAAAAAAACGTAAAGAAAAATGAAAAAGGCATGGGGATGGAGTTTAAAATATTTTGGGGGGCTAGGGCGGATGAAAGAACCTCCGGTCTTTTGGTTAAAATGCAGCAAGTCCTTGTCTTACAACCACAATTTGGCCCAGAATTTATGTTGCTAAGTGAGATATTTATTCAGTGAGATTTTGCTCCATTTTATGACCTTTCCTGCTACCGTTGTTAAGTGAATCACTGCAGTTTTTGAGTTAGGACAGTTGGCCCTTGACCTAGGACCACAATTCAACCCTGAATTTATGTTGCTAAGTGAGATTTATTTGTTAAGTGAGTTTTTGCTCTATTTTACAGCCTTTCTTGCCACAGTTGTTAAGTGAACCACTGCAGTTGTTTAAGTTAGTAACACATTTGTTAAGTGAATCTAGCTTCCCCCATTGTGTGTGTTTGTCAGAAGGTCGCAAAAGGGGATCACATGACCCCAGGACACAGCAACGGTCATAAATATGAACCAGTTACCAAGTCGATCTAAATCACGTGACTGCAGTGGTCATAAGTGTGAAAAACGATCCTAAGTCCCTTTTTTAAAGTGTCGTTGCAACTTTGAACGGTCACTAAACAAACTGTTGTAAGTCGAGGACTACCTGTAACACAGTTGTTAAGTGGATCTGGCTTTCGTGTTGACTTTGCTATTCAGAAGGGGTCAAAGTTGGGCTCGACCGTGGTCGTACGTCAAGGACTTCTCTGTCTACCCTACTCTAATGTCTACTCTAGGATCTACTCTAATAACAAATACTACAGCTCTCACATACAACATTCCAGCCACAACAGAGGTGCATGTACGTTGTGTGTGTTTGTCACAAAACAGTTCCTTGCAATGGAGCACCATAATGGGAGGATGGCTTGAGGCATGGAGACAATAGATGTCTGTCTCATCTATTCATCTCCGCCCCCTGCCTTTCATCCCCAGAGCTAGGATGGGGCTTCACTAGCAGCAGTGGTTCATCCATCCCAAGGACCGGCCCATAGATTTCCACTCCTCTCCTCTCCTCTGCTTTCTGCGCATGTGTGCGTCAGGTACTGGACCCAGCTGTTCCTCCTCTTTCTCATCAGCCACCTCCAGACCTGGGGGATGTTGACTTTTCATCTGAGGGCTGACAGACAGCCCAGGCTCCGCCTCTCTCTCTCTCTCTCTCTGCCAGCTCCATTCCCTCTCCCCCCTCTGAGCTCTCAGGTTGCCTTGGTGCTGACCCTAACTCCCACGCCTCCTCCTCCTCTGATTCGGCTCCTGGAGGGGCCCGCGGCTGACAGGCCATAACAGAAGGCTTCCTCATTACTTTTTTTTTTTTAAGAGCTTTTAAAAATGGCAATATAAAGATGGATACATTGAATTGTTTATTACAGAGCAGGTCACGCAACGGGTATGAGCTAAATTTTATGCTCAGTTGTCGGTTGCCAGCTGTTAAAAAAGCTGATGTTAGACGTTGTGCCGCCGTACACTATTTTGCCACACTACGCGCGATAGACTCATTTTTGTCTGGCAGGAAGAAGGAAGTGTAAAATTGTTCCAAATGGCCTGGGAATTTCAGCAGAAGAGGTGTCAGATATTTAGCGTGGCACTCTGTGCAAAAGTGTACCCTATAGTAGAAGAGGCGTAACGAACTTGATGGGTTTTAATCCACAAATGCACTTTTTATTTGGGATATTGTGAAAATTTGTTTGTTGTTGCTGAGTGGATCTTGCTTCTGTTGAACTTTGGAGATACTTTGGAGATTGAAGGAAGAAGATCTAGCGAGTTTTCCCTTTGAGATGGATAAAATCTCTCTCCAATTCCCTGTGTGGGAGACCAGTTCTTCTCAATGGCCTAGAAACCAGGAGACCGAGAGTTCTAGTCCCGCCTTAATCATGAAAGCCAACTGGGTGACTTTGGGCCGATCACTAGCAGATAGGGAGTTCTAGTTCTGTAGAATATAAAATATAGAATTAGAATTTAGAATGATTAGAATAGAATAGAAAATATGGAGTGGAATGGAATGGAATGGAAAGGAATAGAATAGAATAGAATTTAGAATTATTAGAATAGAAAATATGGAATGGAATGGAATGGAATAGAACAGAATATAGAATTTAGAATTAGAATTATTAGAATAGAATAGAAAACATGGAATGCAACAGAACAGAATATAGAATTTAGAATTAGAATTATTAGATAGAATAGAAAATATAGAATGGAATAGAATAGAATATAGAATTTAGAATTAGAATTATTAGATAGAATAGAATAGAAAATATGGAATGGAATGGAACAGACTAGAACAGAATTTAGAATTAGAATTAGAATTATTAGAATAGAATAAAAAATATGGAATGGAATGGAATAGAACAGAATATAGAATAGGACAGGATGAACAGAACAGAATATAATTCTTTATTGGACAAGTTTAATTGGACATACACAAGGAATAAGCGATAATTCAAGATCATAGTCCTGGTAAAAATACATTAATCGACATAAACCATATTATAAATGTATAATCTATCAATCATATTAGCCGATGAAAGCCAAACGATTTCCTCTTGCAGATGGAGTTAGCCGTGGCTCCCCTTTGCAGACGCGTCTCCGACCTGGGAAAATCCTACAAACTCTTGAGATCATTTAGGTAAGTGATGTTTCAACAGCTGAGGCTGTGATTCAGTTGTTTTCATTAACAACAGCAACAACAAAAAATAATCAGTGGTTTCTCACTTTTGGAGGCTTTAATTAAAATCCTCTGGCAGCATCACATGTAAATTAGCAACCAATTATCTTTGATTTCCCCCCCCCCCCCCTTTTGGGTTTTATTCAGCCTGTGACTAAACCCTGGAGAAATTTTGCCGTGTAAACTGTCAGCTCAATTGTATCTTTTTTCGCATTTGTTTTTATTTTTATTTTTTTATCTCGCTTCTTGCGATAATGAGCTGCCGCAAGTCCCGCGAAGGGCTCTCCCCCTCCCTCCTCCCTCTTTTTCCCTCTTGGAAGCCGAGAATTTATAACAGGGTGGCAGAGGAGGGCTTCATTAAAATAATACACTGTTATTGCAAACAGTCACCCGCCCGATTTGAAAACAGAGGGCGTGCGAGAAATCCCGCCCAAGTAAAT
Source organism: Natrix helvetica (assembly GCF_964273705.1). Classification (NCBI taxonomy): domain Eukaryota; kingdom Metazoa; phylum Chordata; class Lepidosauria; order Squamata; family Natricidae; genus Natrix; species Natrix helvetica. Next base: position 80,401,221 of record NC_138553.1, on the reverse strand, counting down.
TAGCAAAGGGTGTGTTTTTGCTATTAGTGAAGTGTCGTTAGGGGCAAAACTCAAAACGCTGGAAATGGATGATAATCAGTAGAAGCTTCTAGAAAGGGGGGGGCTCAAACTCGATTTCGTTGAGGGCCGCATGAGGGTTGTGTTTGATCTCGGGAGGTGTGGGGTGTGAGCAGGGGTGTGTGGCCAGCTCCATGTCAGTCACGGAGGTTCCGTTTTCAGCCACGACAGCCTCCTGGAGCCCTCTGCCAGCAGAGGCGATCCTCCCGAGCTCCATTTTTGCTGGTGGAGGCACTGCAGGCTGGATCTAAGCACCCCACAGGCTAGAACCCTAACCTTTGAGTTTGACACCTCTGACATAGGGTCTCTTACTTGAGCAGGTGTTTGGACTAGAAGATCTCCAAGATCCCTTCTTACGCAATGAGTCTATGTTGCATACTTCTGGAAACTAAACGTAGCTTCTACAGCAGTGTTGGCGAACCTTTTCGGCACTGAGTGCCGGAAACCAGAAGAACAGCCTCTTGATGCGCATGTGTGCGCCAGGAAGATGATCTTTGGGTTTCCGGCACACACATGCGCACCGGCCACCTGATCTTCTGGTTTCTGACTAGCATGCGCACCAGAAAAGGGAAGATTGTCTTCCAAGCGCCCACATGCGAACCGGGCGACTAGTCTTTCTATTTCCGGCGGCCCCGCGCACGTGACGGCTTGTCTGCCCAGAGAGATAGCTCTACATGCGACTTCCGTCACGTGTGCCATAAGTTCGCCATCACGGTTTGACAGAATAGAACAGTGATGGCGAACCTATGGCACTCATGCCACAGGTGGCACACGGAGCCATATGTTAGGGCACACGTGGCACTGCCCTGTCAGAAGGCCTGACTTTGGCCTTCTTTTGGAGCGCAAAAAAACGGCCCTACGGACAAACCGGAAGTTCAGGAACGGACTTCCAGTTTGCTCATAGGGCCGTTTTTCTCCCTCCGGAGCCTTCAGGGGCCTTCAGGAGGCTGCCCTGAAGCCTCCAAAGGGCAAAAAATGGCCCTAGGAGCAAACCGGAAGTCACTATACCCGAACTTCCAGTTTGCCCGTAGGTCCGTTTTTCGCCCTCCGGAGCCTTCAGGGAAGCCCCTGAAACCTCCAGAGGGCGTCCGGAGGTTGGGGGAGGCTGTTTTCGCCCTCCCCAGGCTCCTACAAAGCCTCTGGAACCTGTGGAGGGGGAAAAAAACATGCCAAAAGTGTGTGGGGGGGGTTTGTCGCAGGTCACGTGCACATGGGGGATGGTGTCATGCACATAGCATTATGGGTATGGCACGCCCGCGCATAACACCCTCCCCTCCTGCGTTCCCACCAATTTTCGCACCGGAGCCAAAAAAGTTCTCCATCATTGGAATAGAATAACAGAGTTGGAGGTCTTCTAGAATGGGCCCTCTTTGGCCCAGCTCTACGGTAACGCTGGCCTCTACCATGATAGGCCTTCTGCTACTCAGTTGTTCCAAAGTCTTCATGTTCTGATGTCTTCCCCATCATGCTTCCTCCTGCCCCAGACCAATGCTCTTCCAGACCAGCGAACATATCTCCAACAGCCCAGCGGTGGGGGACGTCATTCCGTACAGCACCATCATCCAGTTCTTATTCACGAGGGCCCCACCCGAACTGAAATCCCCTTTCCAGGTAACGAGACGATGCAAGCCTTTTCGACAAAATGAAGGCCGTCCTCGACTTACGACCACATCCGAGGCCCAAAATGTCTGTTGCTAAGGGAGACATTTGTCGAAGTGAGCTTGACTCACTTCCCCTGGCTGGGGAATTCTGGGAGTCGAAGACCACCCGTCCTCCAGTTCCCAAGGCCGAGAAACGCAGTTATAAATTGTACTACTATCACAGGGGTCAGCAACCGTAAGCACTCACTCAAAGAGCCACAAAGGTCCTAACCGGAAACCCCCCCCCGAGCCCCCCCCCCCGCGTTCAATTCTGGAGCCGACCAGAAATCCGGTTTCCCCACCATAGAGTCCCCTCCTAGTGCAGCTTCCTTTTTCTCTACCTGTCCTAACTGAAAGCCCTATCAAATTGTAGAGCCAACCGGTGACAGGGAGCTGCAGTAGAGGGATGAAAGAGCCACATGCAGCCCCAGAGCCGCAGGTTGCCGACTTCTGTTACTATCACAATACATTGTATTATTTGATCTCTTCTCAAAAGCTTTTCTCAAAATAGATTCATGCTTTGATTGCTATAATCATTGGATAGTAATATCCGTCACTTATTTGTGTCAATAAGAAGCTTGTTAATTTTTTTATTATTTTATTTATCAACTATAGAGAGCAGACTGGACCATTGCGCGTTACTCACGGTGGCTAGATGATCATCCGGCAGAGAAAGAGCGGCTCATTTTAATACGGTCAGGCATATTTTATTTATTTTGGGTTAATTTAGGAATATTTCAGAGTTTCATTTCTGATAACTCTCTTCATCTTTCTGGATAGATCACCCCTCAGTGATCTAACTTAGGAAGTTAAGTGTACATTTTAAATCAAACTTGTTGGAAACACGATTGCTTTCTGCGAGGAATTAATCATAGCTACATCGGTACAGGCAGTCCTTGACTTACAACAGTTCACTTAGTGAGTGTTCAAAGTTGCAACCGCACTTAAAAGAATTTATGACTCTTTGTCACACGTACGACCATTGCAGCCATCCCCATGCTCACGTGATTTATATTGATTCACATTTATGACGATTGCAGTGTCCTGGGGGGGGGGAGGATGTCACGTAATCCCCTTTTGCGACCTTCTGTCAAGCAAAGTCAATGGGGAAGCCAGATTCACTTAACGACCGAGTTACTAACTGAACAACCGCAGTGATTTGACTCAACGCACAGAGTAAGGTGTTTTTTCTCCTGGCTCAGGTCTTCGTTTCCTTGTAAAACTTAAAATGTGCTGGGAAGTTATAAACGGAACGGTTCTCATTCCATTGCCCAGTCCCAAAGTCAGCGAGGAAGCTGGATTCACTTTAACAACCCTGTTCCTGACTTAACAACTGGAGCGATTCACTTAACCGGGGCAGGAGGTCGTAAAATGGGACAAAACGCACTTAGCAACCCAAATGTCAGGCTCAATTGCCTGCACTCACTCACACACACACATAAGAGAGAGACAGAGAGACAGAGAGAGAAAGACACAGAGAGACAAGAGACAGAGACAAACAGATAGAGATAGAAACAAATAGAAACAGAAAGACAGATAGACAGACAGAGAAACAGAGAGACAGAGACACAGAGACAGACAGAAAGAGAAACAAAGACACAGAGACAGGGACAGACACAGAGAGACAGAGACAGATAGAGACAGAAACAGAGACAGAGACAAACAAAGAGAGAAACAGACAGACACAGAGAGACAGACAGAGACAGAGAAACATAGACAGAAAGACAGACAGAAACAGACAGAGAGACAAAGAGACAGAGACAGAGAGACAGAGACAAATAGAGACAGAGAGAAACAGAGACAGAGTCACCCGTTTTGAGGATAAGGTAGGTCGTTTAAGACCTAAGCAATAGCGCAACGATCCCTTTGAAAGCCACAGTATTGTTAGTTTTATAATAATGAAAACAAAAGTGTTTAATTCCAGTATATTCTCTCTTTTAAGCAGGGGGGCCCTGGAAGCTTATGTTCAATCGGTAAGAAGCAGAGAAGGCAAAGAATTTGCCCCCGTCTATCCCGTAATGGTGCAGCTGCTGCAGAAGGCGCTGGCCCCTCTTCAGTAAACGGGTTGTCTGCAAAAAATTGGAAGCCCCAAGCAACACACACGGTTTATACTCCTGAGTTCCTACGAGTAGCATCCCTCTCAAGTCCACAGCCTGTGTTGACTTTCATCCTCCAATGCATTCTACATCTCTCAAGCTTTTCTTTTTTCCAAATTGTATTTTTATATTTTATTGTGTTAATTGAAAATCAAATGTTTCTCTTTGAAAAGGCTTTATTTCTGCGTTGGTAAAACGAGCTAGTCCTAAATTAACGAGGAAAAAAATATGCTTGAATATTTTCTTTTCAGCAACTTTCGAGTTTAAAAATTTCACACATATACTGTATTTCCCTGAAAATACGACATGTCCTGATAATAAGGCCATGCCACATTTTTCTGGTGGGCAAAAATATAAGCCCTCCCCCGCAAATAAGCCCCCTGGACAACTGCCCACCTCCGGCCAGGCAGAGCGCCACTCACCAAACTAGCGGGATCCCGAAGGTGCCAAGCCATGGGAACCTGGGGGGAGGCAAAAGTGATCGCGTTGCTTGGCGTTTTCGGGATACCGCTAGGTTGGTGAGCAGCGCTGTGCCCAGCTGAAGAGGGGAGTTGCCGGGCGGCTCCTCTCTTGCAAGCGGGCTCCCAAAGAGACGGGCACAGCCTCAGGGGCAAACGGTTGTTTTGCACTGTTGCAGCAGCGCAACACAACAGCCATGAAGCGACCACGCTCACGAGCAGCACCCGGCAAACTCCCTTTGCAGCCGGGCACAGCGCCATTCACTGACCTAGGGGTATTGCCAAGCCACGTGAGCGCCTGTTTGCCGTTGCCTGGCTCCCGCGGCTTGGCGCCTTCAAAATGCCAGTGAATGGCGCTCTGCACGACTGGAGAGGGGGGTTGCGCAAGCGGCTTTTCCGCTCTCGCGCCTCCCAGCCTCATGATGCCCTGGCCCAGCTCTCCCTGCAGAGCCAGGGCACCTCCGCTGCCACCGCCATCCCAGCATGGCTTTTTCGGCGACTTCCAAACCAAGTCTTCTAGCAGTGGCCGCTCTGGGCGTACGCTCTATGGTTGTGGGCTAGCTGCCAGCAGAGCGTACAACCATAGAGCGTACGCCTAGAGCAGCCACTGCTGGAAGACTCAATAAACGCTCCCCTCATAATAAGGCCCAAGCTATATTTTGTAGGTAAAAAGAAAATAAGGCCCTGTCTCATTTTCGGGGAAACACGGTATACAGACGTATATAGACATACACATACATATACACACAGACATATATATATGTACATAGGGAAGGGAAGCAGTATGCTCTCTCCCATATTTGGGCATATCAGGTGCCTTGACAAAAACATCTAATCGTTCCCCTGGCTCAGCTGATAAGGGAAGAGAGCTTGTGGCTTAGAGGTTGATAAACAGCCCAAGTTCAAATCCCAGTAAGGGTATGGTTAGCTGATGAGAGCTAACATACAAAACACATGCATATACATACATATTTTATGTTGACATGAAATATTTCAGATTACGCCAGTGTAATGTTCTATGTACAATGTTATAATTGGAAATGTAATTAAAATATTTCTACCAGTCCGTTTTCAAGCATTCCTTCAATTAAGCACTCAGTAAGATCAATTCACAAGACGGTATTGTGATACTTCATATATTTTATATAGAGAAAATATACAAGAATAATTTTTTACAATTTATTTTGAAATAATACAAGAATACAGTGTGCAAAATCATAGGAGCAACATGTAGAGACGTACATATCTGGTGCTGACATTTCTTTGTGATTTCTTGACAGAAACACACCATTTTTTAGTAATATTAAAAAGCTATGTTGTAAATGTTCACAGCAAAAGTAGCCATTAATCGAATATATATATATCTGCTCTTATTTTTTTTAGATAGATGGAGGGGAGGGGGGAAAAAAAGTAAAGTGCAAATATTGCACCAAAAATAAGTGCAAGGTTTGTCCCCACCATAAATGATGTCTTATGGCAAAATAAAATCTTTTTAAAAATACGCAGCATAGGGAAAAAAAAATTAACATTAAATGAAAGTATTCCGAAAGCACCATTCCTCTTGATGCAATCTCTTTGTGGGTTTAATCTTTTCCAATGCAGCTCAGGGCTTCTCACCAGCCCTTTAATTTTACTCGAGAAGGCATCACACCCCAAATCGAAATTATAAATGTGCCACCTTCCCGTATAGACGACGATTTGCTACATATAGCGTACATTATATACTATTCGCTTTGCCACGTAGACTGATAATTTTTTGTTGGCACCCGGGCAAGCTAGAAGTTCATTATATTTATACGTCAGAAAATTCCAGCTTGCAAAATTGGTAGTTTAATAATAATTACATAGTTTGTGCAATACGTATTAATCAGCAATAAGAATTGTTCTATAAACAGATGTTACATGTTTTTAAACTTCCCCCTTTTTGTGCATTTTTTTTTCCTTAGAAAATAAAACTTTTTTTTTATACAAAGCTCCTCTCTTCTTCCTACTATTCCTTAGCACCACAGATATCCGTGTTCAAGCCTATTACACCTGATAGACATATAATGTAGTTTGGAAGGGGGGAAAAATATAAGGCAATTTGGTTTTTTTCCTTTTTTCTTTTAAAGGTTGATACTTTTAGCTTGCTTAATGCTCTACTGTAATAAGCAAAACTTCATTCCTAGTGACTCCAATGATGCCAGTGTATTTATAGTCACACTGCCACAACAAATCACGGAAACTTGATCGTGTCTTCCTCCCATCACCGTGGATTACAATTCATTCCATCTTGATGCTACTGAGACCCCTGGGAAGGAAGAGAGATGAAAAACACCCGTTAAAGACCGGGGAACTATTGTCTGTGGAAATAGGAATTAATTACTTGTTCTGGGTTCAAGTTTCATACAGGCAAAACATGAAGTGGACTTCAGCACGCTGCAGTTTGGGCTCCGTTTTCCCAAAAATAAGCCCTCCCCGGATAATAAGCCCAATCAGGCTTTTGAGCGCATGCGTTAAAATAAGCCCCTCCCTGAAAATATTTCAACGCATGCTCAGCCGGTCCCCATTTCCGGGGGGGGGGGGGGGCATGCACCTCAAAAATAATAAGACCTCCCCGAAAATAAGGCCAAGTGCTTATTTCGGGGGTCAAAAGAAAATAAATAACTCTTATTTTTGGGGAAACACGGTAGTACTGCCGGTTTGCTCAAGGATGCGCTTCGGGTGTACGCATGGCATAGTAGTAAAAAAGAAGATGGTGCCGTCTACAGAACCAGTTTGGGGGTGTGGCAGGCTGAGTTACTACCTATTTGTTCAAACTGGTCCAAGCCAGTGGGAACCCATGGCATCCTATCAATTTTTTTAAAACAAATGTTTCTTAAATTAAAAAAAACAAGAAAATGGAAAATAAACAACCTGCATTCCTGTGGACCGAATACCTGCAGTACTTCAGACTACGACAACTGTTCTCTATAAGTGAGTCAAAACTTTCAGTCAGGGGTGGAGGTAAGAGGTGAAATTTCAAGGACAGGTAGTCCTTGACTTACGACAGTTCACTTAGGGGACTGCTTGACTTTACAATGGCCCTGGAAAAAGTGACGTCATTCTTCACACTTAGGAGCACTGCAGCATCACCTGATTTACATTCAGATGCTTGACAACTGACCCACACTTACGACAGCTGCAGTGACTTTTGTGACCTTCTGGCAAGCGAAGTCAAATGGAGACACCAACCATTTTATTGATTTATCAACTGCAGTGATTCCCTTAACCAACGTGGCAGGAAGTCATAAAATGGGGTAAAACTTGCTTAGCAAATTTCCCACTTCGCCATATCAATTGTGGTCGCAAGTTGAGGGCTACCGGTATTTATAAGCCTCTCCTTGGATTTGGGTAGAATTAAAGCTACAAGTGGACTGACCAACTATGTTTACCCCCCCCCCCTTTTTTTTAAGCAACAGAGAAATCTAAACTTTTTTCTCAATGTCGTCTTCACAGAAATTATAGGCTTGTTGGGCTCAATGGATTAAAAAGCCACTAACCTATTTAAGTGTGGCGGGAACTTCTAGCGCAGTAAAATCCGCAGGGACTTAACTAATTTTACCTTTTTAATATATTTTAAGAGGGGAGTGAAGACTACTATAAAATTAAGTGCAGCAAGGATCAGAATCGACCAGGGCTGTCAAACTTGTGGTCCGCAAGCCGGATGGGTCACACGCTGGCCATGCCCGCACCTGGTTCAGCAAATGGGGAGGGGGGGGGAATCCCAATATGTCACATGACGCCACTGTGACGCCGTGAGTTTGACACCCTGGAATAGACTCTGGAGTGGGCCATTATCTTGTGTGTATTCTAAAGGTTCCCATCGCACATAAGTGCTAGTCGTTCCCGACTCTAGTGGGCGGTGCTCATCTCCATTTCAAAGCCGAAGAGCCAGCACTGCCCGAAGACGTCTCCCTGGTCATGTGGCCAGCATGACTAAACAGCGAAGGCGCACGGAATGCTGTTGCCTTTCCACCAAATGTGGTCTCTATTTTTCTACTTGCATTTTTACATGCTTTCCAGCTGCTAGGTTGGCAGAAGCTGGGACAAGGAACTGGAGCTCACTCCATTACGCAACACTAGGGATTCGAACTGCCGAGCTTTCTAATCGACAACCTCAGCGTCTTAGCCACTGAACCACCGTGTCCCTGTGTGTTCTGGAATAACCCTAATGGCGTTACTCTTTGTCTGGGACCATCAAATGAACAGGCAAACTGGAACCACTTGAATAGAGATTGGGGGGGGGGTGTCGGTCCTCCTTCTAGAGCTGGTCCTTTCATAGGAAATCCAGCTGGACTTTATTAACAGTTTCTTCTACAACATTGGCCTCCATCTTTTTGGGCACCAGGGACCGGTTCCGTGGAGAGGAGGGGGGCGTGGTTTCACGTGGTTCCTGCATCTCATGGATGGGGCTTCGTTTGGTTGCGCAGACCGATTGCTGGCATTCCGTGGCCCAGTGCCGGTCCACGGAGCAGGGGGTGGGGGTTTGGGGACCCCTGTTCTACAATATTCTTAAGGACTACGAAATCTAGGAAATGGCAAGAGTGGAAAAACCACATACTGAATTTGTCCGTTTCCGTTTCCAGCAATCGGGATTCAAACGTTTTTGTTCTTCAGCCAAGGCCTTGGCTTCTAACGTGTACATCCGCCTTTCCTCGTTTTTCATTTTCTTCCACCTGTCCCCGAGGATCACACTTATGGCTCTGCAGAAGAAATAGATGGGGAGAAGAAGGGTCAAGCCAAGCCAGCAGTAGAATGTTAATTTCCCTATTTCCTTCGTGTGTGTGTGTGTGTGTGAGAGAGAGAGAGGGAGAGAAGAGGGAATGGAATGGAATAGGGAATGAAATAGAATAGAATAGGGAATGGAATGGAATAGAATAGAATAGGGAATGGAATGGAATAGGGAATAGAATGGAATAGAATAGAATAGGGAATAGAATAGAATAGAATAGAATAGAATAGGGAATGGAATAGAATAGGGAATGGAATGGAATAGAATAGGGAATAGAATAGAATAGAAAAGGGAATGGAATAGAATAGGGAATGGAATAGAATAGAATAGGGAATGGAATAGAATAGGGAATGGAATGGAATAGAATAGGGAATAGAATAGAATAGAAAAGGGAATGGAATAGAATAGGGAATGGAATAGAATAGAATAGGGAATGGAATAGAATAGGGAATGGGATGGAATAGAATAGGGAATGGGATGGAATGGAATAGAATAGAACCAGGAAAGACTTCAGCACTTATTTCTCTCCTCGGGACTTTTCTTTAACTACTCCTTAGTTAGGGTAAGGAGTAGTTTTCTTAACGTTTTCAATGGAATCTCTAGGACTGTTTTTTAAAAGCCTTAACAAAACCAGAGAGATGTTTTTTGGGGAACATAACACACCTGTCAACATCAGTGCTCAGCTGGAATATACAGGTAGTCCTCGACTTACAACAGTTTGTTCGCAGTTACAATGGTACTGAAAAAAGTGACTTATGAACTTGCGCTTTTCACATTTACGACCGTTGCAGCATCTCCGTGGTCATCCGATCAAAATTCAGACCCTCAGCAACGGATTCATACTTATGATGGTTGCAGTGTCCTGGGGGGGTGGGGGGGTCAGGTGATCCCCTTCGTCAACCTTCTGGCAAGCAAAATCAATTCACTGGACAACCAGATTCACTTCACAACCGTGTTACTGGTTTGCCCCATTTTATGACCTTTCTTTGCCACAGCTGATAAGTGAATCACTGCAGTGGTTAAATTAGGAGCACGGTTGTTAAATGAATCTGGATTCCCCATTGACTTTGCTTGTCAGAAGGTCGCACAAGGGGATCACCTTAAACCCCTCCTGGGACACTGCGACCGTCACAAGTATGAGTCAGTTGCCAAGCCTCTGAATTTTGTGACCCTGGGGACACTGCAATGGCTGTAAGTGTGAAAAATGGCCATAAGTCATTTTTTTCAGTGCTGTTGTAACTTCAAACAGTCATTAAATGAACTGTTGTAAGTGAAGGACTACCTGTGCCATTTCTGAGTTTTTTATTTAATAGTTAATCTAGAATCGAATACTGGCACCTATCGTAACTCCATCCCTAAAACGTTCGGAGCCATTAAATGACAATATCCAAGCTAAGCATATAAGCTTGTGTAAATTGAAGTACCTGCGTTCATTACACTTACGTTTTGTTTTTCCTACTCCTTACATTTCAAAAGTACAATACAATACAATAGCAGAGTTGGAAGGGACCTTGGAGGTCTTCTAGTTCAACCCCCTGCCTAGGCAGGAAACCTTACACAGTTTCAGACAAATGGCTATCCAACATCTTCTGAAAGACTTCCAGTGTTGGAGGTTTCACAACTTCTGGAGTCAAGCTGTTCCACTGATTAATTGTTCTAACGGTTAGGAAATTTCTCCTTAGTTCTAAGTTGCTTCTTTCCTTGATGGTTAGTTTCCACCCATTGCTTCTTGTTCTGCCCTTTAGTGCCTTGGAGAATAGTTCGACTCCCTCTTCTTTGTGGCAACCCCTGAGATATTGGAACACTGATATCATGTCTCCCCTAGTCCTTCTTTTCATTAAACTAGACATACCCAGTTCCTGCAACCGTTCTTCATATGTTTGAGCCTCCAGTCCCCTAATCATCTTGGTTGCTCTTCTCTGCACTCTTTCTAGAGTCTCCACATCTTTTTTACATCGTGGTGACCAAAACTGAATGCATTATTCCAAGTGTGGCCTTACCAAGGCCTTATAAAGTGGTATTAATACTTCACGTGATCTTGATTCTATCCCTCTGTTGATGCAGCTTAGAACTGTGTTGGCTTTTTTGGCAGCTGCTGCACACTGCAATATGTACAATATATAAAAGTACATATTCTGCAGCTGAAAATGATTTTTAAAAGACAATAAATAAATAAAAATAAATGTTCGATTTCATCAACAGCAGGCCAGAGGTGAACCTACAACGTATATATCTTCAACCCCCATATCGTTAACCTTAAACTGTCCACCGTGAACCTCACCCGTTTCTAAGAGGTTCCGTAAAGGGGGCGTGCATAAGCGCACCAGCGTGCCTACAGCCCCTGTGTTACTGTCCCCATTGATATGTACTCATTTTATGGGTTCATGGCCATGTTATAATTATTTACTGTATTTTTCGGACTATACGACACACGAGTATAAGACGCACCAAGATTTTGAAGAGGTAAATTTAAAAATATATATTTTTGCACTCTGCAGGCCTCCCAAACCCTCTACACGCCTCATTTTTTGTGAAAAACAGGGCATGCAGAATTTGAGAGGCCAGCAAAGTGCTCCTGGGGGCTGGGTGGGGGTAAAAACGAGCAAATAAACGCCTGTTTTTTGCAAAAACCAGAACATGCATAGGCTTTGGGAGGCTTGTAGAGTGCTCCTGGGGGCTGGGGGGAGGAAAAAAATGGCCCATTTTTCACTCATTTTTGCCCTCCTCAATCCCCAAGAGCACTTTGCAAGCCTCCCAAACCTTCTGCACGTCTGTTTTTGCGATGGGGGCAGGGTTTTGGGAGGCCAAAAATGCTGTATTCAGTGTATAAGACACACCCAGATTTTCTCCCTCTTGGGGGGGGGAGGTCGCGCCTTATACTCCGAAAAATATGGTACATCCATCTATTTGTACCAATCTCATGCGATAATGTCCGTCTCTATACTAACACCTGCTACCTTGGGCACGTTGACAAATAAATAAATAAACAATAAAATAAAATAAATAAATAAACCAGAATTCGGAAGCTCTTTACCTGTTATCTTTTCCTGGGTACATCTGAGTATATTCTACTCGGTATTTTTTGGCAAACAGCATGAAGGCGTTCATTGGTCTTTTGCATTTGTTGGGAGAAGTGGCACTAACAGTACTTGCAGTCCCTGAGTGGTGGCTTTTGCCGGATTTGCTGTACATGGAGGACGTCTGTGGGGATTGGGCGGGCCCACAGTCGGCTCTTTCAAAGTCTGGGCTCCCGGACCCTCCGCAGGAGAGAGAAGCCCGCCGCTGACGAGCCATACTGCTTAGCACATAGACCGCGGAGGAGTCCATGGGTGTAAAATCATAACTGAAAAGAAAGGTCGTTTTAGAAACCAATTCTGGGCTTACCCTCAAATAGTGGCTAACTATATATCAATAGAAGGGAATGTTTGTCGCTCAGGGTTGAACTGTGGGGTCCTTGGTGCTCTCTGGGCTTGGTGGTTCCCTTGCGGACATTTCATGACCCAACTAGGTAACATCATCAGTGAAAGAAAGCAGTAGGGTTCTCAGAGTGCAGAAAGAGGAGGAGAAGGAGTGGGAGAACTGTGGGGTCCTTGGTGCTCTCTGAACTTGGTTGTTGTTTTTTTTGCAGACATTTCATGACCCAACTAGGTAACAACATCAGTGAAAGAAGGCAGTAGGGTTCACAGAGTGGTGATGGTGGAGGAGGAGAAGGAGGAGGAAGGGGAGAGGACTGTGGGGGTCCTTGGTGCTCTCAGCTTGGTGATTTTCTTGCAGACATTTCATGACCCAACCAGGTAACATCATCAGTGCTAGGTGGGAGTGGGTTTTGGTCTCTAGTAGCTTGCCCTGTCAGTAGTGAGAGTGTTCTTAGCAGACTGATTTCTATATAAACTGACAGTTATAAATCTGATGATGTTACTCAGCTGGGTAATGAAACATCTGCAAAAAAAGCTCAGAGAGCACCATGGACCCAACACATAACAGTATAGATTTACTACTCATACTACGGTCTTTTAAGTGAAAGATTATGCCATTTTTGTTACCATGAAACCCAGCATTATAAAAAAAAATGCAAACGACTTTCATGTTTGATTAAATAAGCTTAAAATTAATCCTATTCTACTTTCAGAACTGTAGCTGAAGAAGTAAATAACATTTGCAGGAATTACTTTCAACATGTGCTTCCAACTTAGAGAATCTGTTTACACAGCCTAGAATTGGTAGCCATCCACCCTCTAGTGTAAAGACTTTAATCAGTTTATAATTTGCAGTGATAGGAGAGGTAAAGCTAGAATGTTCAATTAAATAAACTCTGTCTAGAAATAGTATTAAAAACGTTATTACTTTCAAACATCAGGTTTTAAAAAGAGCTTAGGCATTAACTGAAATAGCTTAATTTTAGGGATGTGGGAATTATAATCCAATTTGTTCGCTCTTACTCAACCTTCAAAAACGCCTCTCATAGGGCAAAACCAGAATTTCACATATTTGAAAGGAAAGTTGGAATTATATAGTCTCTGCTTCAAGGATTACCTTTTGAAGGTATCAAAAACACCAGAATCGTCAAAGTTTAGGGCCTCAGGGTGTCCACGAGGTAGACAGATATCACCAAGGTGCATTTCACAACATGGAATACCATGCTGAACCACAGTTAAGCTTGGATAAAAAGAAGACCAACCTAAACCAAAAAAAAGGAAAGAAAGAGAGAAACAATCAGATGCAATCTGGATCCCGAAAGGTTTAAAACTTAGCCAAAAGAGGAGAAAGCAGCTGAGAAATAATGTAGACCTGGCCTTGGAAATGGGAAAAATAATGAAATTTATTTATTACCGTGTTTCCCCCAAAATAAGACAGGGTCTTATTTTCTTTTGACCCCCCCAAAATAAGCTCTTGGCCTTATTTTTGGGGAGATCTTATTATTTTTGAGCTGCAGGAGGCGGCGAGCGTGGTCACCTCATGGCTGCTGCTGTGTTGCAATATTTTCAGAGGGGGCTTATTTGGGGGGGAGGGCTTATTTTAGCACACGCGCTCAAAAGCCCAATTGGGTTTATTATCCGGGGAGGGCTTATTTTCGGGGAAATGGTGATTTATTTATTTAACATCATCATTTAACGACCCCATAATCCCTTGCAGAGTGGAGTCGGGGTAACTGAATGGAGCTGAGTGTTTACTGGCCAGATGCCCTTCCTGTTGCCAATACGGAGTTTTGTGCAGGACATATATTCTCATTGTGCCCAGAGAGAGAAATATCGGCCTCTACCTAGGATTGAACTCACAGCCTGCTGGTTGTGAGGCAAGAGCTCCACCTCTGGGCCCACTGCACCACTCCGATTTATTTCCATCCCATCTTTATTATTTTCACAAATAACTCAAGGTGGCAAAGGTGCCCTATACACCTTCCTCTTTCTATTTTTCCCACAACCACCTTGTGAGCTAGGGGTTGGGCCCAAAATCACTCACTGGTTTTCACGGCTAAGGTGGGACTTGAATTCACAGTCTCCAAGTTCTAATCGGGTATCTTGACCGCTACAAATGACTATTTATTCTGAGAAACTGTAAAGCTTGAAGAAAGAAACTCAAAAATAACTCTGTCGTGATTTGGTTTGGTGTCAAATGGCTAAGACAAAAACTCTGGTGTATTTTCCAAATTCAGTATGACCGTTGAAAGTTACCACGGCATTGAAAAAATTGACTTATGTCCCTTTTTCACAGTTGAACCATTGTAGCATCCCTGTGGTCACAAATCAAAATTCAGACACTTGGCAGCTGGTTCATACCTATGACCATTGCTGTGTCCCAAGGTCACGTGATCCCCCTTTGCGACCTCCTGACAAGCAAAGTCGACGGAGAAGCCAGATTTGCTTAACAACCGGGTTATTAACGTATCCACTGCAGTGACTCACTTAAAAATTATGGCAGGGAAGGTCATAAAATGAGGCAAAACTCACTTAACAAATGTTTCTCTGAACAACAGAAATTTTGGGCTCAACTGTGGTCGTAAATCGAGGACTGCCTGTAATTCATAACAATAAAGAGGGTTCTTAAAATTGTTCCTGCTTTTATTTCCTGATTGTGAATACAGGCAGTTCTCGATTTATCAAGAGTTTATTTAGTGACCCTTCAAAGTTACGACGGCACTGAAAAAAAGTGACTTACGCCCGGCTTTCGCACGACCGTTGCAGTGTCCCCATGGTCACGTGGTCAAAATTCAGATGCCTGGAAACTGACTCATATTTATGACGGTTGCGGGGTCACACAATCCCCCTTTTTGCAACCTTCCGCCAAGCAGTCAGTGGGGAAGCAAGACTTACTTAACAATCGTCTTACTAAATTAACAGATTTACTTAACAACCTTGCCAAGAAAAGTCGTAAAATGAAGCTTAACAAATGTTTCACTTAGCAACAGAAATCTTGGGCTCAGAGGTGGTTATAGAAAAGTTCTTTTTTTAAAAAAAAATATCATGTACAAAGGAAAGAAGATGTTTCTTTACCTTTATTTTTAACGTAGAAGGGGTGATCTAATCTGCACTCGGCAGTGAGGAAATCCTTGGCCGCTGTGCCGGGATCGAAGGTCAACTTAAGGACTGACTCGCCAAAGGAAACGCTCTCTTCGTGCGATATCAATTTCAATCCGTCAGCGGCGTAGCCCTGCAGGAACACAACTGATGTCAGAGTCCCCAATGAGTCCAGCCCCATCACTGCCTCTCTAATATCTGAGCCACTTCCCTGTTTCTAGAGAATTAAAAATCTCGATCGTTACGTTTTTAAAGGGATAAGGCCAGTGGCAGGTGGGTTGCTGCCAGTTCGTTTCGCATGCGCAGTTGAATGTAAATTGTTCTGCGCATGCGTAGAACATGAAAAAACGACTAAAAAACCAACCTGGCAGTGGGGACTGGAGAACCGATTCAGGGGCATGGCCAGCCTACAGTCCCTACCGGTTCAGCGACACAGTCCCAATTTCCACTAACGGTTCGCCTAAACCGGTGCGAACTGGTAGCAACCCACTTCTGGATCACACGGCTTACTACATCAACCACAAGGGGCAGGAATCCTTACAAACTATGCTGACTACAAATGAATCGGCAGTTTACAAATATGTATGTATGTATGGATGGATGGATGCATGCATACATACATACATGCATATATATATATTTATATATATATATGCATGCACGCGCACACACACACATATACACCGTATTTTTCGGAGTATAAGATGCACCTTTTTCCCTCAAAAAAGAGGCTGAAAATCTGGGTGCGTCTTATACACTGAATACAGCATTTTTGGCCTCCCGAAACCCGCCCCCTTCACCAAAATGGCTATGCCTTTAGGAGGCTTCCAGAGTGCTCCTGGGGACTGGGGAGGGCAGAAATGAGCTAAAAACGGGCCGTAGGAGCACTCTACAACCCTCCTAAAGGCTATTCATGCCCTTTTATTGAAAAACAACAACAACGGTTTTTGCGAAAAACGGGCCGTTTTTGGGAGGTCTGCAGAGTGCAAAAACCTTTTTTCTTAATTTGCCTCTTCAAAATCTTGGTACGTCTTATACTCCGAAAAATACGGTACACATTTGTAAAGTACAGGCATGTGACTTACTGCCCAGCTGCTGGCCCTGGGGAAATTGCAATACTCCAGGGTGAGTAAGCAAGCAGCCCTCTTCCCATCACCTCCTAAGGCTATTCTCGGATGCCGTAATTTCTCTCTTATGGGAACTACTTCACGGCATTTAGTGGATTTGCATAAATGCTTTCCCTTTGCATAAATGCTTCCCGGTTGCAGGAATTTGGGTTTGGCTAGTCTAGAGAAAAGAAGGAACTAGGGGTGGCATGATAGCAGCATTCCAGCATTTGAGGGGCTGCCACAAAGAAGAGGGGGGCAACTTATTCTCCAAAGCACTAGAAGGCAGGACGAGAACTAATGGATGGAAAGGCTAACTTCCTAACAGGGAAAATAATTAATCAGTGGAACAGCTTGCCTTCAGAAGTTGTGGGTGCTCCATCACTGGAGGCTTTGTCTGAAATAGAGTCTCCTGCTTAAGCAGGGGGCTGGATTAGAAGACCTCCAAGGCCCCTTCCAGCTGTATTCTGATTCATTTTCCTCGCCTTTAAATTGCTGTAAGAAAAGTACTCAGAGCTTACTTTATAGGCACCCAAAGAATCGTCAGCTTTGTTTCTGCAGCCGGCCGATCCAGCAAAATCTTCAACATCGATCCAATCTTGATTGCGTCCTTTGTGAAAGCATAAACGTGTTCCTAATTTATTTTTATTTTTTTTAGGGGAGGGAAGGGGGAAAAAAAGAAGAAGAAAGAATTCAATGCAACCGTAAAAGATGAACCTGCGTCTTGAACCCAGTCATGTAATGGGGAGTGTTATTTTACCTTTAAGGAAACAGTGCCAAACAGTTGGAGGCCAAGAGTGGCACCATCCCAGATCATCATCGTCTGACAATGATGACATACAGAAAATGCCAGACTCTGATTCACTGTTTGTCTGTTGAAAAAATAAAACCACAGTTTGCACGTATAGATTTCTGTGTCTGTTCACACAAAATGGTCGATTCATGTGACTCCCTGAAACAGAAAACTTTCTGGAGTTTTTTTTTTTTTTTACTTAGCAATTTCCCAAGCTTTTCCTGCGTGTTCCTAAGTCTTGCATCTTCTAATTATGCTCTAAAGCCCATGTACATTCCTTACATAAGCATGTAAACATAATAATTACTAATATCAATGTATATCCTTTGTTTTCTTTGTCCTTCTTTGTTTTGTTGTTCTATTACTTTGCGACCTCTCATCACAATTAACTTCAGGCAGCAGCCCTAAAAGTTTACAATTGATCTGACATGACAAAGCAAGGGAGCCTTCCAATGACAGTTCATTGTTCCCAGTAAGTCCCAGTATGTTTGGCTTGGCCTAGGATCAAATGACAAGCTGTGGGTGTGGATGGATGGTCTGGAAATGAATGAGACAAACTTCCTTCCATCTGTCCGGCTGTTTTGTCCCCTGCAACATCTCTGCTTTTTGTCTAGGGAGATTCTCAAATCATCCAGGTCACAGTTGTGTCCCAAAGGTGCTTTTTCCAAAGGCAGCTGGACTGTCTTGTTTTTCCTTGAAGATGTTTCACTTCTGATCCAAGAAGCTTCCTCAGTTCTGACTGAAGCAGAACGTCTTCATGGGAAAACTACTGTCCAGTTGCTTTTTGAAAAAGCAACTTTGGGAATCTCTGCTTTTTCCCCCCACTATATTTGATCCAAGCTTCAAAGGGGAACTTTTACTAAGCTGTCACGTTTCTAATTTGACTGAATTGCCCATTGCAGCACAAGATCTATTCCTCTAGGTGCTAAATAAATACACGTATAAAGGAATAACATATAAAGCCATGCTACGTAAGAGGTTTTTTTTTTTTTTAATGTTTCTGGTGTTTGGCGACTTCAACGTTAACAGAATTTTTACCCGTTCGTGTCTGATTGGTGTTTCCTCAACATGATGCTTGGGGAAAACGGTCTCATTCGGAGAAGATTCTGGTGGTGGGCGTGCATAGGAATGTAAACTTTTGCTTGTAGCTAGTAAGTGAACCGGAGATGACCTAGGAAAGGATTGCAAAACAATGTGTGAACAGGTGTTGATCAAGGAAGGGAAGAAGATACCCAAAGAATAACAGGTTAGCATTTCTGTCGCAACGTGGAAGCTCCTTTAGTTATTCCTTGAACGCTAGGATAGGATAGGATAGAAACAGTAGAGCAGAGCAGAGTAGAAGAATGGAATGGAATAGAATAATGTTTTCATATTCTGATCCCGTTTTAAGAACAAGATCAAGTTATAATGTGATAACTTGTACAATTTCCTTCTTTTAATGCTTTCGTAGCTAATTTAGTTGTTTCACTGCACTAAATAACGTATTCTCAGCTGTTCAGTAGGAATATTTTTTCAAAGGGAAGCTATTCATCCAGTTGTCAGGTTACTATAGTACCTACCCTGTTTCCCTGAAAATAAGACCTCCACGGATAATAAGCCCAATTGGGCTTTTGAGCGCATGCACTAAAATAAGCCCTCCCCAAAAATATTGCAACACAGCAGCAGCCATGAGGTGACCATGTTCACCGCCTCCTGCACCCCAAAAATAATAAGACCTCCCCAAAAATAAGGCCAAGCGCTTATTTTGGAGATAAAAAGAAAATAAGGCCCTGTCTTATTTTGGGGGAAACACGGTACATTCTAGTGCCCCTTGAGTGATAGCAGAAAAAGGGGCATTTCTAATATCTTTTGGCCTGACTCACTTTCTTACCCATCACACACTAATGCAGAGAAAAAGAAGGGCCCTACATATTCTCAGTAGCCTTCTTTATTTCAGGGTCTGCAAGTTAGATGTGGGGAAAGAACCCCTATCTTTGTATTTGTAGTGGAAGTAGGGCAGCTCCCGAATTATGTACAGGTAGTCCTCTACTTACAACCCCAACTGAGTCCAAAATTTATGTTGCTAAGCCAGATAAAGCGAATTTTGCACTCAGGTTACGACCGTTCTTGCCACTGTTGTTAAGTGAATCGCTGCAGTTGTTAAGTCAGTCACACGCTTGTTAAGTGAATCCGGCTTTCCCCAATGACATTGCTTGTCAGAAGGTCGCAAAAGCGGATCGCGTGATCCTGGGACACTGCAACCGTCATAAATATGAGTCAGTTGCCACCTATTCTCAGAGCTATTGTAACTTTCAACGGTCATCAAACAAACCGTTGTAAGTCAAGGACTACCTGTACTATTTCTAAGTTTTTTATTTTAATGGAGTTTATCTATGTATGAAAGACAGTCGTAAGTCACTATTTTCAGTGCCGTTGCAACTTCAAACGGTCACTAAATGAACTGTAGTAAGTCAAGGACTAGCTATATCTATGTAATGATGGTTCGTTATTTCCATTACACTTTGAACACTAAATCCAAATCAGAATACAAAGCTCCAACTAGAATGAAAATAATAAATCACCACTGTCCTCACACACACTCTATTGCCAAAAGTATTCGCTCCCCCATCCAAATAATCAGAATCAGGTGTTCCAATCCCTTCCATGGACACAGGTGTATAAAACCAAGTCCCTAGGCATGCAGACTGCTTTTACAAACATTGGTGAAAGAATGGGTCGCTCTCAGGAGCTCAGGGAATTCCAGCGTGGAACTGGGATAGGATGCCACCTGGGCAACAAATCCAGTCGTGAAATTTCCTCGCTCCTAAATATTCCACAGTCAACTGTCAGCTGTATTATAAGAACGTGGGAGTGTTTGGGAACGACAGCAACTCAGCCACGAAGCGGTAGGCCACGTAAACTCGTCCAACATCAGTGTGTGACCTCACAAATGCGCTTCTGGAAGAATGGTCACAAATTCCCATAAACACACTCCTAAACCTTGTGGACAGCCTTCCCAGAAGAGTTGCAGCTGTTATAGCTGCCAAGGGTGGACCGACGTCCTATTGAACCCTATGGATTAGGAATGGGATGTCACTTACAGTAAGTTCATATGCGAGGAAAGGCAAGTGAGCGAATACTTTTGGCAATATAGTATATATGCACACACACACACATTCTGTGTCCCTGGAGATGCCAGTCGAAGAAAAAGAACTAGAAAAAAATCATGAAATATCGCGACCTGGCCATCGAAAGTACACGGCTATGGATGAAACATGTAGCAGGGATACCCATTGTCATTAGGGCGCTTGGCACCATGTCCAAGAATTTTACAAGATACATCCACAAATTGCAGCTTCCTGCAATAACACCAGCGGGACTGCAAAAAACTGAGCTACTCAGAACATCTTATATTTATATACCTAGGACGCTGGCAGCAAACCGTATCAACCATTAGCACCAGTCACTGCTATTTGTAATGCATTTTTTAATGTTCAGTTGGCTGAGTTTCATGTTTAATGAATAAAGTATATAATAATAATAATAATAATAATAATAATAATAATAATAATAATAATAATAATAATAATAATAATGTCCCCTACTTGTTATAAAACGAGCACTGCATGAGAGGGCTTTGTGGGCTAGTGGCTATATTTGCCAGCTCCGTCAACCAGTTCACGCCATTCTCGCACGGATAAGCGCTTTCTGGACTGCTGCCTGAGGTGTGTTGGTTCCAAGAAGGCCTTGCGTATTCCTGATGTGAGACATGAGCACTTAGCTGGAAGAGGGCGGGTGGGGTAGAATCGCTGTGAACTGCCTGCAATTCAGGAAGATCATCTGCCAATGAAAAGGTACAGGGTCAAATTCATGCCTACAGAGAGTAAGAGCATTTTGGCTTCTATACCTGATATTAAGGAGAATGAATCAATGGAATGACTTGCCTCCAGAGGCTATGGGAGCTCCAACACTGGAGGTTTTCAAGAAGAGACTGGACAACCATTCGCGTCAAATGATATAGGGTATTCTGTTTGAATAGGGGGTTGGACTAGAAGATCTCCTTATACTGTCTCATAACGCCTTACAGCCCTCTCTAAGCGGCTTTACAGAATCAGCCTAATGCCGCCAACAATCTGGGTCCTCATTTTAACCCACTTTGGAAGGATGGAAGGCTGAGTGAAACTTGAGCCCCATCAAACTTCTGGCTGTGGGCAGAGTTCGTCTGCAATTCTGCACTTTAATCACTTAAATCAAACTAGCCCAACACAAGAATAAGATCCTTGACCCCGGAATAAAATATTTTCTAGGGTTAGATCTTTTTGAATTACTATGCTGACATCTTACCCAATTTCAGAAAGATTATGGTATCTTGTCAAGAGATCCAAACCCTGTTTCTTCTTATATAATGCCAGTAGAAAAGAAGGGATATACATTCAAAACTATCTGAATTGAGCATATATTCCAAAATAGAAGAATCCAGAGCAACATACTTGGAAGAAAGAAAAACTTGGAAGAAAGAAAGATTCTACAAATGCTTCTAAAAAATATTACAGGGGCTAAATATTTCTTATTCAGGGAGAAGTATATAGCTAAAATACCATATTTCATCATGATCTTGGATTTGAGCATTAAAAGAACTTTTAAACTTAGTTTCATCTCTTCATGAAAACTACTCAAAAATCTCAAGTAAACAGCTCCTCATTTGAATTTGCAATACTAAACAATGACGAACTAGAAATGAAGTTTGCATATTACCTCAATTTCACCGAACAGCCCATCTCTCTTTGTTTAGAGAAGCTGTCTCAGGGAGGCAAGGTGGGACTTGATATGAACGCTTAAGAATTTTAAATACTAGGAGTGTTTTGGCTTGATAATGTTTTGATAATCCAGTTTGAACAATCTGATTAGAATATTTATTGTGTGACATACCATTTCATGTCCTCCAGCATTTCAAAAAAGCAGATGAAAAAACAAAAAATACAGAAGATATGGAAAATAACCACAAAATGTGACAATAGCCAGGCTCCAATGTGCATATTTTAACTGCCTGAAGTATTTTAGTTGCAAATAATGACTTTGGGATGAAAGATTGCAGTGACCTATAATTTAGCAGAAAGAATAAGATATTTGTTGGTCTCGGCAACATAGCAGCTAACCTCTCTGACATGTTCTAACAGTCACATTACCAGAAGATGATATAAGAATTTTGTCTGCTTTAGGAATGTTGGGATGAAATCATGCTTGATTTTCAATTAGACATTGCCACATATTCTGAGTAAAAAAAAAGCTATCATACCACGTTTGAATGAGATCACAACCTAAAATTAAACTACAGAAAATAATTCCTCAAGCATGGTTAATTCAGTTACTTTGGACTTTATTTTGAGTGTGCCTGTTATTTGTTTTTTTAAAGAGAACTATCAAATTAGATCTCTGAAATGAAAATATTGGTGGTCTTCCCTTAAGACAATCTGAAGAGACTTTGAAGAATTCCAAACTGAAATGGCACTGAATCCCATAGGGCAAAAAAGTATCACTTAGAAACAGGGATCTCCAAACTTGGCAACTTTAAGACTTGTGGACTTCCACTCCCAGCATGTCTAGCTGAGAAATTCTGGGAGTTAAGTCCACGAGTCTTAAAGTTGCCAAGTTTGGAGGTCCCCTTTCCTTAGAATATGTAGTAAAAGGTAATTTTTAACTTTTAATTTATGAAACTCAATTTTAGAAACTATGAAATTATGGATCTCAACCCCTTGGAGCTTTATGAACCTCTGTGTCCAGATTTCTTGACAAGTCTGCAAAACTGGTTTGATGCCGCTCGTTTCCAGGAGGAGATTGTTTGTTTTTATTATCCCTGGTTCTTTTCCACCAAGCTTCAGCCAAGACAATTATCTTGATTATAAACAATACACTCTAGCCACCATCTTAAAATCAATGTATTTTTTATCTCTTTTAAGCTACCATGTCTCACCGCCTGGACTAGGAATAAAAAATGGGAGGCCTCCAGGGTACACAAGAATCATGAGCGACCCAGTGAAGACAGGATGAGGTCTGTCACGCACCATATTTGTTCTGACCGAGGCTTCCCAAGAGCATGAAACAAACTCCTTGTCCTGACAAAAAACCCTTTTATTAATTGACTATGAATTCTGCTCATTCACATCCAGCAAAGTCTTTCAAGGGAGGATTTACAGTCACAGACCTTATCTGGCTTGGAGAGCTGCCAGGCCGATCTCTGCAGGAGTCTCGGAGAGTCACAAACCAATTAAGCAAACTAATTGTCTCCTGCAAACTCCACTCCTTTTTTGCTCCTCTTTTTTTTCCTCTGGGAGGGCCATTCATTGTGTGGCCTTACTCCCAAGTCGCCCCCTGTTCTTTAGCTGTTCCCTTCGTCTGGCAACTCTGCGCATGCGCACACTGGGAACAGGCTCCAGCTGTTCGTCTGCCTCACTGATGTCTGACTCTGAAGGCATCTGATAACTGGCATACAACTCTGGCCCCCTCTCTGCCTCCAATGCAGAGCCCTCATCAGAGCCTTCCCCAGACTCCAGGACTGGCCCATCTTCCTTCCCAACCTCCTCACTGTCCGAATCTGCTGCCAGTTCTGCTGGTGGGCCACAACAATATTTCTCAAACTTCTGTCAACCTCTCTGCTGCATTTCCTATCTGCTTTTTCTGACCTATTTATCCTCCACATTGCCTTTCTCTCCTTCTATACAATTTCAGTTCTTCTATATTCTCTGCTTTCTCTGCATTACTGTGTGGTTTGGAGGCATTCGGACAGGAAGGCTGTGCAGAGTGTGGTGAGGACAGCAGAAAAGATTATTGGTAGTTCACTTCAGTTATGCAGCATCCCCATGACCATATGATCAAAATTCAGAGGCTTGGCAAAGGGTTCGTATTTATGACTGTTGTTGTGATCTCCTTTGGCGACCTTCTGACAAGCAAAGTTGATGGGGAAAATCAGATTCACTTAACAACCAGGTTAGTAACTTATCAAATGCAGCGATTTGATAAGAATCACTAGGAAGAAAGGTCATAAAATGGGGCAAATGTCTCATTTAACAACAGACATGCTGGTCTCAATTGCGGGTTGTAAGTCGAGGACTACCTGCATTGTTTTTTAAAGTAGCTGTCCTTTAAAATGCAAGAATCGTGAATGGATACTTGCCAAGTTCCATATGCTCATCAGAAGATGCATATCCAGGAGAAGACGGAATATTCTCGTTACACTTCAGTAAGTCCAGTGCCTCGTTCATTCCTGACGTTCTCTTGTCCATCACTAACAGGACTTTCTGCACCGTACTAGGCATTTGGTTTGTCTTTATTTCCCAAACCATTGTAGGGTGCTTCAAATTATCTGACTGGAACAAGAATTATTCACAGAATTAGCTCAAACATTCAGCAACATTTCACCCCTAAGTATTTGCCGTTTTAAGAACTCTAAGGGGGGGGGGGAGGGGAGCAAGGCTAAGCATAGAAGGAAATCTTGGATGAAGAAAATCTGGGGAAGGCCACAGCTGGCAATTTAAACATAAACACACAGCAATGTTTTGCGGTAGGTCACTCTTAAGTCTTTTTTTTTCCTAGAAAAGTTATGGGCAACCAGTGAGAGCAAAAAATAAAAACTGATTTAGGCAGTGTTTTAATTGGGAGTTGATGGTCTCATGCAAGACTAATAATAAGCAAGTAATGGTTAATTTATTCTATCCATAGGATTGTTATAAAGTCCTGACCATCACACAGCAAAAAATAAATAAAAAAATCAATCTAGTCCACAATCAGGGAAGTGACCTTTCAGAACACAGATGCTTGTCCTCTCCTCATAAGATACTTAATTTATTATAGAACAGTGTACATTAGTTCAAGCATGTGTAAAAATGACGGGAAAGAGACTTAAAGCGTTTTCATTGCACTACCTCTGGAAAGTATGCCAGCTCAAACATTCTTAATTTAATTATTTTTCCTAATACTTCGTATTTGCTTTTTTTTTAAAAAAATAGTTCAGTTTAACAGTTTATTTTAGTTTGGAAATCCTAAAATATTCAATGCACTCCTCAATAAAGACAATAACCAGAAACATCACGGGTAGGAAGATGTGACGATATCAAATAAACACAATATTTTCACAGAGATGACACTTAGCTAAACCTGCTATATAAAATGCTCAGTTTCCCACTGTTTAGAAGCCAAATGTGTGACTGTTACATAAGCAAGTCCCGGGTGATTTTAAGCAGTTGCAATGTGCTATGGTAAACTTTTAATTCAAGTAAAAATGGCCAGGTTCTTTAATAACATCACAGAAGACACGTAAACCAAAGTACTGCAGTATCCTAAACTGTCATGAACTGTTTGCTTATCTGCTTTAGAAATGGCCTATCAATTTATCAGAGTCTGCCATATGCCCAAAGTTACAAGCTCCTTAAGTACTTAGCCAAGCACGCTAGAAAAGCAACATACATGATATATGCTTCTGTACCTAAAAACAAATTATTTGTCATCACATGTGCCTGTATCCCCAAAATTATTCAATAGAACAAACAAATTGGAATAGATCATCTCATCCAAGGGAGGCACCAATCTTGACAATCCAAGGTGAAGGCACAGATTACTAGCTCCAGATTAGGTATGCTTCTTTTCCAAATAAGATTCAAATGAAAAATGAACTATTTTTATTAATGTTGATGGTTTTATACTTAAGATCCTTGGCATATCTATTTACAAATAAACAAACAGCTTTTCTAAAGTTCGACCTACAATTTAATTGTGGATTAAAAAAAATACATAAAGAGATTCACAAACTCAAATTCTGTTTCTGTATCTACTTTTTGACTACATTCTGCTCTTTTGATTTTATCTTTCTGGTAACTGAGTGGCATTATTGTCACTGGTATTCCTTGAACTAATTTGCTATCTTACCAGTCCAGTGCATTTTAACTTTGTATTCTTGTAAGATCTTTGTTTCTGTGTCTGGCCTTCTGGCTTTTGGGAAAGGGAGAATGATTTATCAACATGTGATTGCATCCCAACATCATTCTCATGATAGGCCATTCTTCTCTGAGTCATTCTCAAGTCCTGATGACTGTTTTTGTTTAGATTTTTATCCTGCTTTTTTTTTCATATACAACTCAAGGCAGCAAACATACCAAACACTCTTTTCTCTTCCTATTTGACCCATAACAACAACCCTATGAAGTGAATTGGCTAGAGGATGGTTGGCTCAAAGTCACCCAGTCAGTTTTTCATGCCGAAGGCAGGATTAGAACTCGGAGTTCTCCTGGTTTGTAGGCCAACACTTTAATCAGCATTATACAGTGTTAATCTTGGTGTTAACTTTAGCCCAATGGGCTGTTGATGTCTAGTGAGGCGATAATAAATCAAAGACTGTAAAGAAACAATCTTAAAACAACAATTCCTCAAGATTCTGGTGATAGAACAGTCGGAAGGGATCTTGGAGGTCTTTCAGTCCAACTCCCCACTCAAGAAGTAGACCCTATACCAGTGATGGCTAACCTTTTTGTAAAGGTGTGCCAAAGTTGTGTGTGTGCATGCTGTCTCACGCATGCGTGAGCCCACACCTACAATTCAATATGTCCCACCCACCTGCGCATGTGATCCCCGCCAGCCCTCCAGAAGGTAGAAATGGATCATTTCCGAACTTTCGATTTGCCCATTGGGCCTGTTATTTGCCCTCCTCAGACTCCGGAGGCTTTCCTGAAGCCTGAGGAGAGTGAAAATGGCCTCCTCTGGCCGAGAATCAGCTGGCGGGCGCATGCATGCGCACCGGAGCTGACGGCTTGTGTGGTGGCAAATATGGCTCTGTGTGCCATCACGGCCCTATACCATTTCAGACAAATGGTTGTCCAATCTCTTCTGAAAACCCCCCAGTGATGGAGCACTCAGAGATTCTGAAGGGAACTCTTTCCACTGATTGATTGTTCTGCTAGGAATATGTCAACGAAGACTCAAACATCCAAGCAGTATATTTAACCGTCAGGAAATTTCTCCTTATTTTTAGGTTGCTTCTGTCCTTGATTAGTTTCCATCCATTGCTCCTCCTCCTGCCTTCAGGTGCTTTGGAGAATAGCTTGACCCCCCCCTCTTCTTTGTGGCAGCCCCTTAGTGACTTATAATGTATGTCTTTCAAAGCAAAACGTATCCATCCCGGTCACTTGCTGACAGATTTAGAAATAAGTGAGGTGAGAAACACCCCAGAGAAAAAGAGGGGGTCTGGCCCTCTCGCCCCATTGCTGAAAAGCAGCTGTTTAGGCTCCCACCGCAGCAGACCAGAACACTTCCGCATTCAGCGCTCAACGAGGGGGCGGAGCGAGAAAAGACCCCGCCCCTCTCGCAAGAAAGCTCGCGCACAGCCTCTGGCGTCGCGCGCGTTCCATCAGAGGGGGAGGGGGGAAGGAGGAGGACCGTTGAGGGGAGGTCACGCGCCGCGGGCGGGAGGAGCCCCGCGGCGCTCATTGGTCCCCTTCTGAGCCGAGGGGGAGGAGTCCAGGGGCGGCGCTGTCACAGCCCCTCTCGCTCTCCCCCCGCCCCTTTCTTTCCAGTCACGTGCCCGATGTCTGGCAGCGGCCCTTGTTTATAAACTTTTTCCTCCCGGGAGGGGAAAGGCGCATGCGCCGAAAGGCCCCATTCATTCAGAAGTGCGTAACAACAGCGAAGAGAGGCGGTGGGGGAGGGGCGCTCGTCCCCGAGCTCGGAGGGGCCCCTTCTCTCAGCGGGAGGGCGCCCCCTCGACCAAAGGGCTCCTGAGGGGCCCGAAGGGACCGGGAAATTGGGGGGGAAAGAGCGGGAAGAGGGACCCCCGAGTTAAGTACGCCTCACAACTGGGAGCCGTGAGGTAAAAAGTCGCCGTGTTGTGCTCCCTTTTGAAGAGCAACCCTCTCAAATCCTCCCAAGTCGCGCCAGGAATCCCGGAGCCTTTTCATCCCCCTTTCATTTTCTCCCCCAAGCTGAAGAATGACACGGAGTCCCCTTCCTTCCTCGGCAGCGTCTTCCCCTCAGCGGCAGCCCTCCAAAAAACGGAAGTCGCCCGTTTCCTAGTTTGCCCCGAACTTCCACCCGCCTCAAAACACTTCAAAACTTATGAGCTACTTACCAACCCCGTCGCCATTACAGGACTCCCTACAGCTTTTTTTCTCTTCCCTTCCCCTCCTCCCGCCCCGTTCATTCTCGCTCGAAATCGCCGCCCCTTTTCCATCGGGCTCGGCCTTTGAATGGCTGGCGGGGACGCCCGTCGCGAGGATTCTTCCCGTTCATTGGATAACGGCGCTGCCCGTCAGGGTCCAGCTGAAGAAAAACAAGACTTGTTTTGATGTCTTCCGCGCGCTCGATTGGCTTGCAGGGGAGTCAGTCAAGCTGAACGAGGCGTTTGATAAATGGACGTTGGTCCGCCCTCCCCGAGCCGAAGGGGGTTATGGGCGTTGTTGTTTTCTCTCTTCTTCAAGGAACGCCCGATAGTGAGTGGAAGGACAACAACTCCCAGAAAGCTCTCGGGCATTAGTAAACAAGAATCTTAGGGACACGTGTATTTCTATCTCCAGCTGGTTGTGGCCCTCCAGGAAAAGTGGGGAATGGACGGGTTGTTGTTTTTGTTTGTTTGTAAACTGGGGGACTTCTCTAAATTTTTGGGAAAACGTGGGGCTTGGAAAATTGCAGGATTTCAACGAGCCTGAGCCTTTGGAAAATTTCCCTCCAGGAATAAGTTCAAATTCAGTTAGAAACTAGGCAGCTTCATGTTAGAATCCTATTCACCTAGTCCTCGACTTATGACCATGGCTAAGCGAGGAAAATGGGTTTTGCCCCTGTTGGAGGAAAATATCCATCAGGTCCTGTCCGAAGTGGGGGGCAAAGACACTGGGAACATGGTGGCTGATTGGAAAGATGGTTTAATGGTGAAGCAACTGTGATTCTGGGTAGCTGACCACCTAGTTTGATGAGCATGTGGATTTTTAATAGTTTGTTCTACGGCGTTTTGTAATTTAGAGGCTTGTTTTGTGCATTTTGTTATTTGATTTTAATTCGTTTGTCTAGACCAGGGGTGTCCAAACTTGGCAACTTTAAGACTTGTGGACTTCAACTCCCAGAATTCCCCAGCCAGCTCTGCTTAAAGTTGCCAAGTTTGGACACCCCTGGTCTAGCCCAAGGCCAGTAATGAGTTGGGGTTTTTTAAAATGTAAATTAATACTAGATGCTGGCTTCCTTTGGGTTTTAATCCTGTCTTTAATGTGTAGGACATTAGCACCTACCCTGCTCCTAGAAAAATGAAATATCCTAGAAAATATTGAAAAGGCAGAATATTATATTTCCCTGGATCAGAAATGGAGAAACATGCTTTTAGTCAGGAAACAGACTCGCTCTTAATAGCCCCCACCGTTGTCAATGGGCCATTAGGGGCCCTGAGCTAGTTTATATAACAAAGATAGGATTAGCCTTCTACAGAAATTCACCCCATGGCATCTGGGAACTCAACCAAGCTTGGGACTCAAAAAGACATACAACCTACAAAGTTAGTTAAAACCTCCCATCCCTGAGAGTATGGCAACCAATCAGAATACATTTCTTACACAGGAACAGGAAAGAAAGATATAAAACAGAGTATAAAAAACCCAGGAACTCTCAGCAAGCCCCTTCTTCTCTCTCTTCTTCATCCAACATCTGGAAGTATGTGATCACCTTTTCTGTTCAGGAACTCAAGCCATGTGGTCCTGTCCACCATTAAAAACCCTCTTTCCAAGCAGTCTCCATGTTTCCAGTGTCTTTTTCCCCATTTGGAACTGAAAACAGGTGGGCATTTCTTTCAACAGCTCTAAAGGACCCCGACATAAGAAATGTGATTCTTAAAGCAAGAACTAAAGGAGTATAAAAGTACAACTCGCATTTGGGGTGAACATGCGTTGTAAAATAAAATCTATCCACTTCTTCTTGTAGTGTTTTTGCAGTCCACAGAGAATCTGCGCCTCTGGTTTATCATTCCGATTATTTTTAGTCTTAAAAGCTGGGGGGGTTTTCCAAGAAAGGTGCTCTCCTCCAACATGTTGTACAGCAGAAGCATTTGAAATCAGATCAGCTCTCCATCTCGAAATAATTGTATTTTCTAAAACGTAATTCATTTTACAGCTCGCTAAATAAAAAGGCAACCTTTTGAGATACTGAGTTAGCAAAAAAGAAAATCTTGACTTCTTTGCAAGCCGAACGCAGCAGAGTGAAAAGTCACTGGGCTATTAAAGTCAAAACATAATGGAGAGAGAGGGGGGGCACATTATGCCCAATGCAGCGTCATTTATTTTTAGAGCAATGAACTTTAAGGAGCCTCTACTAGACTCTTAAAGAGTTAGAAGGAAGTTGGATCCAGGATGTTTAAACCCATCTAAACAAAAACACGTCAAAATGTACTTTATTCCTCACTGGCACAGAATGATACATTATTCATGCATGAATTGTGTTTGACCATTAAAAAAAACCTTTCTCAACATGTGCTAGATGGCTTAAATAAAACAAACCAAGATTTTATCTGGCTTATGTCTCTAATGTTTATTTCTCTACAGTGACAAGGAGTGTCCCATAGCTCCGATTCCATCTGAAAAAGGATATAACGTTGGGGGGGGGGGGGGGGAATCTACAAAATGGCAAAACAAAACTCCCAAAGCCTTTTCGGTCCTTTGGGAAAAAAATAAGAAGACAGAATAAAAGCCGTTACACAGGGTGAAAACGAAAATAAAAAAAAATTCTCCTTCATCAAACTAAATACTGGACTCTTGATTGTTCTTTGATAAAATGATCAGATCTATCAAAAAAACTCGCAAAAACCTGGACGCTAAGTTGCCTCTTATTTCTTTGGGTTGTAACCCTTCTCCCTCCAGGAAATCCATCTTACTACATTCCACCACAGTACATCCAAAAACAATTCCTTTTTTAGCTGGCTAGGAATACGCAACATTTTTGGTCAGCAACACTGCTAACCGGTTGAGTAATAAAGGCATTAATTTTCCTTTTCGGCAGGCATCTGGTTCCAAGACGGCAAAAACACATATTTGCTAAATGCAGCTTCAGACGGTTGGGTGTTCTTCAGCATTTTTTAAAACTAACATCATTCTATACGGGCCATCCATTCCCAAGAAATATCACCGCGGAAGACAATTGCTGCCGATGTTATTATTCAAAGAGATTGTGTTCAGTAATCAAATCCAGCAGAGGGAGTCCTAATTAAAAAAAAATCTAACAAAATTCCTTCAAGCCTAATGGTGCGTTGTTTAAACATCTGTTCTTAAGACTCTTATCACAGGGGTGAAAAGCTACCAGTTCGGGCCAGTTAGCCTGAAACGGGAGTAAAAAATGCCACTGGTTCACGACAATCAGCTGTGCTGTGTCATTTATATTCGCTAGAAATCGCGTGGCACAGCTGATCATTGGATATTTTTTTCTAGCATTTTTAAAGAACTGGTTTGGGAGAATCTAAATCGCGCGACACAGCTGTCCCCCCCCCCCCCCCCCGGTATTCTACTTACCTTTGCAGACTCAGAAGAGGCTTCTTCGTGCCTGAGGTTGTGCCTGCGCGCACGAAGTGAGCCAGTAGCAGACTTCAGAGCATTTCACCCTTGCTCCATCATCATTGGGTTTCATTGCAAAAGCCAGTACGCGCTCTAAGTGCTTAGGTAAAACATCTGAGCTACAGACTGACGACAGATCGTTCTGTATTCAAAAGTTATTTTATTAAGTTTGTGCATTGTAAATTTCACAATTCAGAGGTACCATAAAAAAAGAGGCCTCAGTTAAAAAGACAGAACATTAACAATCGGGAAACGGGAGTGGCACACAAACGGGGGTGTTTTCTTCGGCAGGGGAGAATATTTTCAAGATAATTTCCCCCCCCGCCCCCCCGTTGTACTCCTGCTCCCACCCATAATGTGCAGAAGGGATTATAACACTCTTAAAATAAAACAGGGTGCGCGGACATATATACATACATAGATCAAAATAATGATGCCTAAGCTTCACTGGATTTTGTAGCACAGTACAAATAATTAAACTAAGCTCACTGAAAACCACAAACAGGAAAATCTTGGGTAGTTAATGGAAGCTGATCCACTTTTGCCTAGCTCAAAAAGGTATGGAGTTCTTTGCTTTCCTTTAGTCCAGTATAATTTTTATGTTCACTTTCTCAAAGTTACAGGTTAATCTTCTCTGCCTCCGGATTCCGAGATCAGTAACAGAGTTGGAAGGGACCTTGGAGGTCATCTAGTCCAACCCGCCTAGATCTGTACTAGGGGTTTGAACCGCGAACTGCCGACCTTTCTGACCGACAAGCTCAATGTCTTAGCCACTGAGCCACCCTTTTTAATAGAGATGTAAAGGTTTGGTTTTGATGTTTTTTATCTGGGTTGAACCCGTAGACATTTGGACTGGAAGTCAAGGCACCAGGCTAGAAACCGGGAGACCGGGAGTTCTAGTTCCGCCTTAGCCATGAAAGCTGGCTTGGTGACTTTGGGCCAATCCCTCTGTCACCTCACCTCACCTCACCAGGTTGTTGATGTGGTGAAAATAAGAGTATTGATATGTTTCCCACTTTGAGTTATTTATAAAAGTGATATAAAGGTAAAGGTTCCCATATGTGCTGGTTGTTCCAGACTCTAGGGGGCGGTGCTCATCTCCGTTTCAAAGCCAAAGATCCAGAGCTGTCCAAAGACGTCTCCTCGGTCCTGTGGACGGCATGACTCAATGCCGAAGGCGCACGGAACGCTGTTCCCTTCCCACCAAAAGAGGTCCCTATTTTTCTACTTGCATTTTTACATGCTTTCGAACTGCTAGGTTGGCAGAAGCTGGGACAAGTCACGGGAGCTCACTCCCTTACGTGGGGCTAGGGATTCGAACCGCCAAATTGCCGATCTTTCTGATCGACAAGCTCAGCGTCTGAGCCCCGGATAATAGGTGAGATTTTTAAAAAAATCCTCAAAATTAAAAATACTAGAAAGCACCTGCTTCTGTTCCTATCTGAACAACTTGACATTTTGACTTCGAGACATCCTAGCCAGGACGGGATGCCTGAACTACATTTGTTGAGATCTCCCCCAAATACCGATAGCCCTCGACGTGTGACCACAATTGAGCCTGAAATTTCTGTTGTTAAGTGAGACCTGTGTTAAAGTGGATTTTGCCCCTCTTTATGGCCTTTTGTTGCTGTCTGTGGATTGTCCATCAAAAATCCTAAAAGTACATTAAAATCCCCTCATCAACACAACCAGCCCAGAAGTGAATTGACTTTAAGTTACTAGAAAATGTGCTCACAAGGGATAACACCAGTGTGGGTTGCAGGTGGTATGCCCCGGTACGGGAGTACCGGAGCCTGCCCGGAGGACCGGATACCGTTCCGGTACGATGCTCCGGAGGGCCCGCCCACCCGCCTGAGGTCCTTACTGTTCTTTTAAGTCTTCGGCGCTTCCGCGAATGTGCACGGCGCATACAGTGCCTGCGCGACTCTCCGCTGAGCAGCTGGAGCGTCGCAGAGGCACTAAGACGCATGCACATGCTTTGCGCATCCATGTGGGGCCGCTGGGCCGTACCGGTTGGAACAGGATCCGGAAGCCACCACTGGATAATACTCATTATGCTCAATAAAGTTATTAGATAATAGGGCAGAAGTTTGAAGCACTTTAAACATAATATCAAATGTAAGGTGGATTACAGAGCATTTGAAATATATACCAACGTTGACTGCCTTTCGTTTGTTTAACTGGAAGCCAAGTTACTCCTCGACTTACGACCACAATGGCGCCCCAAGTGTTTGTTGTGCCGTCAAGACATTTGTTGAGTTTTGCTCCCCTTTTACGACCTTTCTTGCCTCGGTTGTTAAGTGAACCTCTACCGTTGATAAGTTAGTTACCCGGTTGTTTAAGTGAGCCTGGCTTCCCAGTTGATTTGGCTTGCCACAAGGTTGCAAATGGGGATCACGTGACCTTGGGACGCAACGGTCGTAAGTATGAACCAGTTGCCAAGCTTCTGAATCAGGGGTAGGTCCCGCCAGGCACTACTGCCGGTTTGCTCGAGGGCGTGCTGCACACGCAAGCGCAGTACAATAAAAATTGTTCTGCTCATGCGCAGAGGCGGAAAACAAGATGGCGGTGCTTACGGCGGCACCCGGAAAACCGGTTTGGGGGGGGGGAGTGGAAGGCCTGGGTCGTTGCCGATTCCAGGGACCCAGGCCGCCAAACCACTACCGGTTGAACC
This sequence comes from Natrix helvetica, assembly GCF_964273705.1. NCBI lineage: Eukaryota > Metazoa > Chordata > Lepidosauria > Squamata > Natricidae > Natrix > Natrix helvetica. The sequence goes on along the minus strand of NC_138553.1, from coordinate 80,366,589 downwards.
AGACCAGTCCAAACCGATAGGAACCCATCACTGGTCTGAATTTGGATCACGTGGCCGCAGGGATGGGCAAAGGTCATAACTGTGAAAAACGTCCATAAGTCACTTTTTTTCGTTGCCGTTGTAACTTTGAACAGTCACTAAATGAACCGTTGTACATCGAGGACTTCCTGTACTATGTAGAAACTACAATAGAGTTTTACAAAATCACTGTGAATATTTAATATGAACGGTTCAGAGCAGATATATATATATATATATGGTAGAGCAGGAACCAGGGAAATTTAAATATAATTTCTTAAAGTGTTTTTCTTTTGAAAATCACCTTCGGGCTTCATCAGAAGGTATTTGAAGATCTCTTTTAGAGGAAATTTTGTTCCGTACAAGTTTCTTTTTTTTTTTTTAGAACGAACATACTTCTAAAACTTTCCTTAGCCTTTTAAACGGATTGCATAGTTCTCTGGATCGAGGCCAACCAACATAGCTGTCTAATTCTGGCATCAGAATTTTATTTTATTTTTAAATGTGTGCCAGTGTGTTCATAGAAAAAAGTGACAGTATCTAATTATTCCCTCCAAACTATAACACAATAACTTTTTCCAATCAATTGATAATACTTTTATCAAGAAAATTATATAAAAATGTTGTCACATTTATATCATCCTGTATGATATAAATTATATAATACTGTCGTATAAGGACTTTCCCAATTTGCTAACTATTTAATATACAGGTTGCTGGAATTGGGGTATGTCTAGTTTAATGAAAAGAAGGACTAGGGGAGACATGATAGCAGTGTTCCAATATCTCAGGGGCTGCCCCAAAGAAGAGGGAGTCAAGCTATTCTCCAAGGCACCTGAGGGTAGGACAAGAAGCAATGGGTGGAAACTAATCAAGGAAAGAAGCAACCTAGAACTAAGGAGAAATTTCCTGACAGTGAGAATAATTAACCAATGGAACAACTTGCCTCCAGAAGTTGTGAATGCTCCAACACTGGAAGTTTTTAAGAAGAGATTAGACAACTAATTGTCTGAAATGGTATAGGGATTCCTGCCTAAGCAGGGTGTTAGACTGGAAAACCTCTGAGGTCCCTTCCAAAGTTAATAGAAGGGAAGGTTATTCCCTTCTATTATTCTCTTACATTACCATCCGTTGTATTTGATAGCAAATACCATTTTTCCTTCCAGGCAAGAAGGAAGAAACTCCATGCCATCTGTTTTAAACAACACTACATTTTGTTAAAAGAATATGCATTAACATATTTTTTTTTCCCCAAAGGAAGACTGAAATAAGCTCTACTTTCCTTCGTGGTAATTTTGAACCAATCTAGTTAAATTTGGACAGTCTGATTGATAGAGTCAAAAGTGAAAGTTAGACCCTGTAATTATAAGTCCTCGCTTCGTGACCACAAATGAACCTGAAATTTCCGGTGGTTAAGCAAGCGTTGCCCCATGCTATGACATTTGTTTGCCACAGTCGCTAAGCGAATCACCGCAGTTGTTAAGTTAGTTGCACAGTTGGTTAAGCGAATCTGGCTTCCCCATTGACTTTGCTTGTCAGACGGTCACTAAAGGGGATACTGCAACCATCATAAACCGTGAGTCCGTTTTGACCCATTTTACGACTTAACCCCGGGACATTGCGACCGTCATACGTACGAGTCGGTTGCTAAGCATCTGAATTTTATTCACATGATCTTGGGGATGCTGCAACGGTCATCAGTGTGAAAAAAACAGTCACGAGTCCCTTTTTTCAGGGCTGTTGTAACTCCGAAATGTCACTAAGTGAATTGTTGTAAGCTGAGGACTACCTGTAATTAGACGGGAACCCCCTAGGAAGAACTAAGAAAGGACAGTGAAGAACAGCCTCAAAAGGCAACCAAGGTCAACCTTCCATATTGATACTGGGTGTTATTCCCTGAAATCATACTACTGGGTGTATCTGTGTAGTAGGAGTTTTGCTCAATTCAAGGGCGAACGCTGCCTGTTAAAATGCGACAATGAGCCCCTTATTAAATCATTTTTTTGCCTTTTCACCGGTGCGCAGGTAACAATGGTTCTCAGGTGTGAAAACAGTACATCCCACAGTTTAAGCACAACAGCGAGAAAAACTATACAGCATCATCATAAACCTCCCACATCCTGGAAGGGTTGTATACAAGCGTCCTTCATCGAGACGAGACGAAATCTTATAAAACATTCTTGGTGTAAAAAAAGGACTAATAATCGGACAGACGGAGACCAGACGGAGGTCATGAAATTTACCCAGAACACAAGAAGGCCATGCTTTCATCGTTTCCCCCCCTCCTCAAATACATTTGTTTAAATCTTTATATAAATGCCACCTTGAATACCGATTCAAATCAAAGTACGTACAATCTAAATTCTCCTAGACCGCGTTCGTGCACTCGAGTACCCTAAACAACCGTAACCTATTCACATTCATTGGACATGTGGACAAAAATGAAAATTTATTTATTCCTGCTGTACCTTCCAAATGAGGTTTTGGGATAATTTACACACAAAACAACCCCCCGTAGTCAAACTGGAACGGGTTTGACCCGCAAAACTTCTGCAATGTTGTGTTAAGAGATGCTCAGATGAAATCTGGGCGTTGATTTCTGAAAATGGCACTGGCTTTTTGCTAAAAGAAAGAGATTTATTCCCGGACCTGTTCATTTCAGGAAGCGACTCGCAATTAGACAAGTTAAAATTAAAAAAGACGTCGCTTTGCACGTATCTTTACATTGCAATACTGTGTATCTTGGACTTCCTAAATGACATATCCCAAAGGGGATTTTTCAAAAGGCAACTGGGCTTTTGTTTTTCCTTGAAGGGGTTTCGCTTCTCATCCAAGAAGCTTCTTCGGCTCAGTTAGAACCGAGGAAGCTTCTTGGAGGAGAAGCGAAACATCTTCAGGAAAAAAACAAAAGTCCAGTTGACTTTTGAAAAAGCACATTTGGGACAACCATGACCTGGATGACCGAGATCACAGGTAGTCCTCAACTTACGAGCACAATTGAGCCCAGGATTTATGTCGTTAAGTCAGTTTTGCCCCATTTTACGACTTTTCTTGCCACGCTTGTTAGGCGAATCACTGCAGTTGTTAAATTAGTAACAACAGTTGTTAAATAAGTTGGATCTGCTTGCCGGAAGGCCACGCAAAGTGGTCACATGACACACACACACACACACCCCGGGACACTGCAACCGCCATAAATGTGAGTCGGTTGTCAAGCATCTGAATGTTAACCCCATGACAATGGTCGTTAAGTGTGAAAAATGATCCTGTCACTATTTCAGTGCCGTTGTTAACTCTGGAAGGTCACTAAATGAACTCTCGTGGGTCGGGGACTACCTGTAGAAGGTTGTGCATTGCCACTGAAGGCATTTTGAGCCTGATGTTCTTGGAAAGCTGAAATGCCGGTGGATCGAAAGCTTTTAAGGGAGGGCCTATCGAATAACCTGTCTGTTCCACGTACCGATAAATCTGAATGACTCTGTACAAAAGAAAACAAGGCAAATAAAAATAGTTGAGGCAGGGGCGCAAAGGAATCGAAGCCCCTGCAAAACCAAGAACAATGCTTAGCATCTATAGGAAGATAAGAGGTGTGGTCAGTGGACTAACCACTACTGTGCTATTAGTTGCACACAGGTTGCGTGGCTCCCTTCCTCATGCGCTGGGCTCAGAAATATCCATGTTTGTTCCAAACAGAGCCACCAGTTGCTCCTCGTAGTTGGCGATGTTCCTTTTCATAATTTCCATGCAAGGTCCCAATAGCCTTTCAAAAGCTTGTACATCCATAACTAAAATATTAAAGGGAGAGAAATTACATGCAGATACACCACGGGGACGGCAAGAAAGTGAATTATTTCTATGGACAAATGTATTCTATGAAGTTGTAAGTAAGTGTGTGTGTGTGTGTGTAATTATTTATCAGCACAAATGCAACACAAATGTAACAAAGGCAACATAAACGATGGTTTTCTGCCTGGATGGTCTCCTGGAGTGAGCCGAAAGACAGAAAAGGGAAGCAGTATGCTCCCTCCCATATTTGGGCATACCAGGGGTTGTGACACTATATCATCTATCTATCTATCTATCTATCTATCTATCTATCTATCTATCTATCTATCTATCTATCTATCTATCTATCTATCTATCATCTATCTATCTATCTATCTATCTATCATCTATCTATCTATCTATCATCTATCTATCTATCTATCTATCTATCTATCATCTATCTATCTATCTATCTATCTATCTATCTATCTATCTATCTATCTATCTTTGCATGCATGCATGCATGCATGCATGCATATGTATATGATGTATATGTATATGTATATGTATATGTATATGTATATGTATATGTATATGTATATGTATATGTATATGTATATGTATGCTGGTCTTGTTGTATTCGGGTCTTTTCCCGTGTAAGATTGAGATACACGGGAAAAGACCCGAAGACCCGAATACAAGACCAGCACACCTACACCCATGAAAATCTACGAAAACATACTTACACACACATATACATACATACATACACACACACAAAAGGCTGTGTGTGTGTGTGTGTGTGTTCCAGCATAACTCTGGAACGCCTCGAGCAATTTCAACCAAACTTGGTACACAGATGACTTACTCTCTGGAAACAAATATTGTGGGGGGTAAGACACCCCTAACACCCCTTGGGGTGTGTGTTCTGTTAAGCTACAGCCTGTTGTGCCTTAAAATGGCTTTTACCGTACTTCCATAAAATGGCTTCTACTGTACAGCGCTGTGGAGTTGCCATGGTAACGGCTTCACCGTACTCCACAAGGGGGCTCCCTCTGGTAAGGGGGAAAATCCAATATTAGAAATTGTGGTGACGTTCATGGGAGGAGGATTGGGATAAATAAATATCCGGGCAGTTTATCCGGTAGTGGAGACTAAAACGTATGAAGAACGGTTGGAGGAATTGGGTTTGGTTGGTCTAGAGAAAAGAAGAACTAGGGGGAACCTAGTAGCAGTATTCCGGTATTTGAGGGGCTGCCACAAAGAAGAGGGGGTCAACTTATTTTCCGAAGCATCAGAGGGCAGGACAAGAAACAATGGTTGGAAACTAACCAAAGAGAGAAGCAACCTGGAATTGAGCAGAAACTTCCTAACAGGGAGGACAATTAACCAGTGGAACAGCTGGCCTCCAGAAGTTGTGGGTGCTTCACCATTGAAGGATTTTTAAAAGTGGCTGGTCAGTCATTTATCTGAAATGGTATAGGTCTCCTGCTTGAGCAGGGGGCTGGTCTAGAAGATCTCCAGGGTCCCTTCCAGCTCTATTCTGATTGATTGATCAAATTTCACTGGAGGTTTTTAAAAAGAGACTGGACAGCTACCTGTCTGAAATGGTATAGGGTCTCCTGCTTGAACAGGGGCTGGACTAGTAGACCTCCAAGGTCCCTTCCAGCTCTATTCTGATTCTGATATTCAATCTCGTTTGCTTCGTTTGTTTCTGTATAAACGTGTTTTTTTTTTAAAAAAAATTGCTATGTTGACTTTTTTTAATTAAAAAAAATCTACCCCAAACCAGAAACAAACTTAGGTTCCAAAATGCAAGCCCTCTGCCTTACTTAAGCACTTGACGGTGCCAAGGGCGAAGGCCGAGGCAGCTCGAGGTTTGTTCGTTACAAGCGCCAATTCGCCAAAGTACTGCCCTCTGGTATAGCGGGCGATTTCCACCGCTTCGTTTCCATCTATGTCTTGTTTGCCCTGGGAAGTAAAAATAAAACAAAACACACCAACATTTACCTCAGTACAGCCAAGATAAAATCCATTTTTTAAAAAAAAATTAATTCAGAAGGGTATTCAGCCAGTTCGCACCAGTTCTGGTAAACTGCTGGCGGAAATTTTGAGTAGTTTGGAGAACCACCAAATATCACCTCTGGTTGGCCCTGCCCTCCCGCCCCCGCCGTTCCCTGTCCTATATTCCCTTGTTTTTTAGCTCAGCTGATTTACGCGGGACAGCGGATTGCTGCGCTTCAGCTGAGCTAAATGACAGCTCAGCTCACCAGTGCTGACATCGAAGGCGGTCTTTGAGTGCAGTGTGCATGCACATAGACCCGGGAGGAAAAGATGTGGAATCCCACCGCCGATTTAATTGGTAAATGATTTTATCAATAAATTAATGCATTATTTATTATTAGTACATTATTTTTAATCAGCATTGATCTAACCGAGTCAACTGAAAACCATTTTAATACTTCTTGAGGGATGGTACCTTTCTTTTCATCGTAATTTTCACTTCTCCAGACTCGACAATAAAGAAACTGTCAGCCGTGTCTCCCTACAGGTAGTTGAGAATAATAAAAAAAATAAAAGACAATTGTTTAATAATTCCAGTGTTGTTGTTTTTTAAGTAGAAACTTTTTTTAAAAAAAATCCCTAAATCAATCAATCGATCGGTTAATTCTCAGAAACGGTACAAATAAAATAATAGTAATATTGTTGTAGGCGCTTGGAAGAAATTTAGCAGGCACTGAATAAAAAGTATTCAGAAGTGTGCCTTCTCTACAAATTAGTCATTTGGTAATTACAGGTAGTCCTCGAATTACGACCATAATTGAGCCCAAAATTTATGCTGCTGAGTGAAACATTTCTCAAGTGAGTTTGGTCCCTTTTACGACTCTTCTTGCCCTAGTTGTTAAGTGAGCCATTGCATTTGTTAAGTGAGCAACATAGTTGTGAAGTGAATCTGGATTTCGCATTGATTTTGATGGCCAGAAAGTTGTAGAAGCTGATCACATGACCCTGGGACCCAGCAATGGTCGTAAGTATGAACCAGTTTCCAAGCACCTGAATTTTGATCATGTGGGCATGGGGATGCTGCCCAATTTTGTGAGAAAAATGGTCAGCAGTCACTTTTTTCTGTGTTGTTGTAACATTGAACGGTCAGTAAATGAACAGTTGTAAGTCGAGGACTGCCTGTATTTGTAAGATTTGTGCTGAGAGAAATACAGTTTATTTTGTCTAGCCTTTTCAAGGGAAAAAGCAAAAACGTTGCTGTCTTATACTTTTGTGCTTCACTGCTAAGCGGTAACAGACTGCCATGAACTTTGGGGGGGGGGGGAAGAAAGAAAGGGGAATGCTTGGGGAAACAAAAGTAAGTACTTTATCACCTTGAGGGGCTGCCTCAAGGTCACCTAGCGGGAAGAAGGAAGGGGCCGCATGCCAAACTATACTTGGACTGACCGTTATGAAAACATCTTGCCTTAACCTGATTGGTTACTCTGCTTTGGGCAATGAGAGACATTTAAGGGAAGGAAATGCTAGAGATTTTGGTGTGTGATTTTCAGTTCTGGCTTTGCACTACTGCAATGCCCTTGATCTCTAATAAACTGTTGGAATTCATTGTTGGAATTACACTTCTATTCAACAACTACAGTAGTATTCAGCCAGTAGAAGCAGTGCTTACAAGTTTGGAGCTATGGTATATACACTATGCTCTTTTTTTCTAAGTAGAGTTTCGTGTTTCAGTTGAGCAGTAAAGCACATGGTGACTGTACTCTTTGTTCTGCAGTGCTGTATATAAACAGAAGTTCTAACGTAAACTATACCTTTCTCAACAAATGGAGCCAAGTTTTTTTTAAGAGGTTTAAATTGTGGTAGGTCTAACAGTTTCTCTACAGGTGAGTTAAACTACGTTGTGCCTCAACCACCCTTTAGTATCTCTTAACTCAAGAGAGTTAGGATAAGCTACCTTCTGAAAATCCAGGTGTTAGGGAATGCCATCATCATTATCTCTTTTTGAAAAGGGAGGGACATGAAAAAGGAAAGAGAAGAAAAGCTTTTGATCATTGTTTTTCAGGTGGTTTTGCCTCCTTTATAACAATAAGTCATTGTGCTTTTAAATAACTAGAGAATAACAGAATAATAAACATGTAGAACAATGAAGTAAATTACCTGAACAATTATTTGTTCCCCGTCTTTATATATTTTGGTACCTATCACATCCACCACTTTCAAACGTTCAGAAAGCTTAAATAGAAAATAAAGACAGTTTTTGTAAATATATATACACACACGTTTCATATCATATATACACACATATTTCATCACCCAGTGGTAGGTTGTCAATTTTTTTACTACCGGTTCGCTCGTGCGCCACTTCTGCGCGGGCAGGTGGGCAGAGCCTCCCACCGCTGCCACTACCTGTTCAACCGATCCGGGCTGAACAGGGAGCAACCCACCTCTGATCTCACCAATGTAATGGAAATCTCCATTATTGCTGTTACATGCTGTGATACTCTTAATTTGTTTTGAAGCTGCGCTCCGAAATAGGTTCCAAAGTTTTGCTTTTCATTTTTATTTTTTTACATTGGTTTCAAATGTCATGCTAAATTCCACTTCGGAACCCATGTTCTAATAGATCTAGATCTACTGCATTCAGTTTTGGTCGCCACGATGTGGAAAAGATGTGGAGACTCTAGAAAGAGTGCAGAGAAGAGCAACAAAGAGGATTAGGGGACTGGAGGCTAAAACATATGAAGAACGGTTGCAGGAACTAGGTATGTTTAGCTTAAGAGAAAAAGGACTAGGGGAGACATGATAGCAGTGTTCCAATATCTCAGGGGTTGCCACAAAGAAGAGGGAGTCAAACTATTCTCCAAGGCGCCTGAGGGTAGAACAAGAAGCAATGGGTGGAAACTAATCAAGGAGAGAAGAAACCTAGAACTAAGGAGAAATTTCCTGATAGTGAGAACAATTAATCAGTGGAACAACTTGCCTCCAGAAGTTGTGAATGCCCCAACATTTGTCTGAAGTGAATGTAGGGTTTCCTGCCTAAGCAGGGGGTTGGACTAGAAGACCTCCAAGGTCCCTTCCAACTCTGCTATTGTATTATTGTATAGTCATCATAATATATTCAAGAGTCTATTTAGAAAAATATGAAGAGTCAAGGTGGCAAACATGGATTAGTCTGCTGATATTTTACGTTTAGAAAACGAAGGAGAAATTCAGTTAAGGCACATTAAAGCCACAGCAATTTAGTTGAAAAATGAAGGTACGTTTATTCTTTTTGGTAGAAATTACTCTAAGAGAAATACTTGCATGGTGTTTTTTTTTTGCAATTAAGTTTGGAATTTAGCAATTGAAAATAAAACTACAATAATGCAAGTTCCTAAGAGAAAGGGGCAGACCGTACAACATTCACTAGATGGAAGTTTAGCATATATTTAGAGATACACATTAAGAAATATTTATTCGCCAGGATCAAGATACATCTATGTCTATACAGGTAGTCCTCAACTTACAACGGTTCATTTAGCGACTGTCCAAAGTTACAATGGCACTGACTTATGATCGTTTTTCACACTTATGACTGTTGCGGCCTCCCCACAGTCATGTGATCAAAATTCAGACACTTGCCAACCGACTTATATTTATGACCGTGTCCTGGGGTCATGTAATCACCTTCTGCAACCTTCTGACAAGGAAAGTTGATTTGGGAGCCAGATTCAATAGCCGAGTTACTAACTTAATAACTGCAATGATTTGCTTAATATCTGTGGCGAGAAAAGTCATAATAGGGTAAAATCCACTGAGCAAATGTCTCGCTTAGCAACATAAATGTTGGGCTCTATTATGGTCGTAATTCGAGGACTACCTGTTGTTACAACCTCCCGAGATTCAATCAGGAGTAGCTACTCTGGCTCCGTTAGCCCTCGATGATAAAAACAGGTATGATTTACAAAGGCAAGTTGTTTTTCCGTCACAAACAACAGAACTGAATTATATGAATTTGTGGACGACACGACACTGGTCTGCTTATAGAAAGGAAGTACAAGGGCTGAGACTGTGGTGTAAAGAAAATAATCTTACACTCAACACTAAAAAAACCCTAAAGAACTTACAATTGACTTCAGGAGGAAGAGAGATGTACATTTCCCATTGTACATAAATGGCGAGGAGGTGGAGAGGGTTGGTAGTTTTAAAAGTCTGGGAATTTACCGTATTTTTCGGACTAGAAGACGCACTGGTATATAAGACGCACCAAGATTTAGAAGAGGTAAGTAAGAAAAAAAGTTTGTGTACTCCCCAGCCCCCAGGAGCACTCTGCAGGCTTCAGCAGGGCTGGGGGAAGGAAAAAACACTGTTTTTGCAGAAAGCAGGCTGTTTTTCACAGAAACGGAGGCATTTTTGACTTCCCCCAGCCCTGCTGAAGTCTGCAGACTGCTGCTGGAGGCTGGGGGAAGGCAAAAACACCTCCGTTTTTAAGGAAAACGGCCCATTTGTTGCACGTTTTTCAGAGACGGGGGCATTTTTGCCTTCCCCCAGCCCTGCTGAAGCCTGAAGAACGCTGCTGGGAGCTGGGGGAACGCAAAAACGCCTCTGTTTTTCGCAAAAATGGGATGAGGGAGTAGGGCTTTGGGAGGCCAAAAATGGCTGTATTCGGTGTATTAAGGAGCACCAACATTTCCACATTCTTTTAAAATACAATACAATACAATACAATACAATACAATACAATACAATACAATACAATACAATACAATACAATAGCAGAGTTGGAAGGGAGGTCTTCTAGTCCAACCCCCTGTCTAGGCCTATACCGTTTCAGACAAATGGTTATCCAATATCTTCTTAAAGACTTCCAGTGTTGGGGCATTCACAACTTCTGGAGGCAACTTCTGTTCCACTGATTAATTGTTCTAACTGTCAGGAAGTTTCTCCTCAGTTCTAAGTTGCTTCTCTCCTTGATTAGTTTCCACCCATTGTTTCTTGTTCTACCCTCAGGTGCCTTGGAGAATAGTTTGACTCCCTCTTCTTTGGGGCAACCCCTGAGATATTGAAACACTGCTATCATGCCTCCCCTAGTCCTTCTTTTCATCAAACTATACATACCCAGTTCCTGCACCCTTCTTCATGTTTTAGCCTCCAGTCCCCTCATCATCTTTGTTGCTCTTCTCTGCACTCTTTCTAGAGTCTCCACATCTTTTTAGGGGGGGAAAAGTGCGTCTTATACTCTGAAAAATACAGCATATCTCGGAGGACCTCTCATCGACTATGAATGCTAACATGTTTGTGAAGAAGGCACAGAAGAGGCTGTACTTCCTGAGAATGCTGAAGAAGATAAATTTATCTCAGCATCTACTTCTATCCTACTATTGCAGCACCCTTGAGAGTGTCTTGACATACGGCATTCTTGCATGGTATGGGAGCAGCTCTGCAGTGTACAAAAAAGCTCTCAGAGAATCTGCCCAGAATATCATCGGGCTCCAGCTACCAGCCCTGGATGACATCTTCGTATCTCTCTGTTTGAGGAAGCTGCATAACATTCTCAGACATTCTTCCCATCCTGCTTACAATCTTTTTGGACTGTTGCCTTCTGGCAGAAGAGACGGAACAATTAAAACTCAGGCCACACGTCTTCTGAATAGCTTTTATCCCAGCGCTATAATTTCACTCAACAATGAACAAAAGGGCCACCATCAGTGACCTATTGGACATCACTATTTGCTTGGGTGGTTTAGGGGTGGGTAATTTTTGGTGTGTGTGTGTGTGTGTGTTTGGGGATCGCCACGTGTGTTAGGCCTGGTCTCTGGGTGTGATGTGAATTTCGCTGTATGGGTATACTGTGTATCTACGTACAATGACAATAAATTAATTAATATGAAGGTCGGTTATATTAGAAAATCTGTAAATGCACATATGCCATTATTGTTTGACATCAAACAGCCCATTCTGCACAAAATGACTGAAATATCTCTGGTAAGCTGCACTTACTTCTAAAGATTTAAGGAAGGGCAACGACTCAATGAAATTTTCGTACATTCTTCTCTTTTTCGCGTTGTTTTTCACAATGATTCTTCGAAATGTTACTCTGTCCTAAAAGAAAAAGGGAAAAATACATAAATAATAGTTTAAAAGTGTGATATTCACAACAACGCAAACAGTCTTTTCATTGGCAGAGGGTGGTACATGCTCTGGTGGTACAACCTGATGTGTATTTGCACATGTGTGTAAGCCTAACCATGTTCAGTGGATTGTTTTAATTCTCAGTTGAGTGTCAGGCTCAAAAAATCAAGATACAGTGGTACCTTGGTACTCGTCGTTCATCATTTCCAGGAGGCATGAGAAGTATCAAAAACGATGAGTAACAAACATCTTTTTCCCGTAAGGAATAATGTTGTGAGTCACAAGGCACCCAGCAACAACTTCTAGCTTGTGCGTTGAATACCAAACAAACAATGAATACTGGAGCAAAAGTTTCATGTCAAAATGCGCGGAGTACCAAATCTGATGAGTTTCAAAGCAATTGAGTAACAAGGTATCTCTGTACAGCTTCTCTAAGTATGTTCCTTTATTGTACCTCACCTATAGACAGAATCTTGCCAAGCTAAAGCAGACTGCTTGCACTATAAAGCATATACTCTGGGAACTATTAGGGAGGAACTATTCTCATCCTCTTTCTCCCACACAAGCTCTCCAATATCTGGAGCTGATTGCACACAAGCTGCAATTAGCTCCAGATAATAACAGATCCGAATGGAGGGGCATCTGCGAGTGTAAAATAAAAAAAAACATGCCAAAATGGCAACCACAATTTAGGGTTGAAACTTCCACCCTTTCTAAGTGTGGTAATGGGGCAGGGTTTTGACCGCACAGCTGTGGCTGTCGTCGTTGATTCTTGTTGTGGCCCACCAGCGGAGCTGGTGGCGGAGTCGAACAGTGAGGAGGTTGGGGAGGAAGATGGGCCAGTCCTGGAGTCGGGGGAAGGCTCTGATGAGGGCTCTGTGTTGGAGGCAGAGAGGGGGCCAGGACCGTTTGACAGTTATCAGATGCCTTTGGAGTCAGAGTTCAGTGGGGCAGAAAGACAACTGGAGCCTGTTCCCATGGAGTGCTCATGGAGTAAAGTTACAGGTGGACAATCAATGGCCCCTCCCAGAGGGAATAAAAGAGGAGCGAAAGGGGAGTGGAGTTTGCAGGAGACCGTTTGCTTCATTGGTTTGTGACTCTCCGAGACTCCTTGCCAAGTGTTGCAGAGATCGGCCTGGCAGCTCTCCAAGCCAGTTAAGGTCTGTGACTGTAAATCCTCCCTCGAAAGACTTTGCTGGATGTGAATGAGAGGAATTCACAGTCAATTAATAAAAAGGGATTTTGTCAGGACAAGGAGTTTGCTTCATTGGGGAAGCCTCGGTCAGAACAATTCTGTGACACAAAACAAACACATAAACCCACCCATATCTGGGCTCTTCTGTATTCAAATTATTTTGTCATTTCTCACAGTAGTGAAGCTGGCAAAACTCTCCCCTTGTTTTGGAGCCATATTGAATTATGGGCATGGATGAGTGGTGCAGTGGCCTAGAGGTGGAGCTCTCGCAATCAGGAGGCTGTGAGTTCGATCCTAGGTAGAGGCAGATACTTCTCTCTCTGGATACAATGAGAATACTGTATTTTTCGGAGTATGAGACGCAACTTTTTCCCTCAAAAAAGAGGCTGAAAATCTGGGTGCATCTTATATACTGAATACAGCATTTTTTTGCCTCCCGAAAACCTGCCCCCTTCACAAAAATGGCCGTGCATAGCCTTTAGGAGGCTTCCAGAATGCTCCTGGGGGTTGGGGAGGGCAGAAATGAGAGAAAAACGCCCCTCCCCAGCCCCCAGGAGCACTCTATAAGCCTCCTAAAGGCTATGCATACCCTTTTTTTGACAGAAAATGGGGCCGTTTTCACGAAAAACGGACCGTATTTGCTCATTTGGGGGGGGGCATCCCCCAGGAGCACTCTACAAGTCTCCTAAAGGCTATTCATGCCCTTTTTAAAAAAAAAAAAAAAGCCGTTTTTGGGAGGTCTGCAGAGTGCAAAAAAAAAATTTAGATTTGCCTCTTCAAAACCTTAGTGTGTCTTATACTCTGGTGCGTCTTATACTCTGAAAAATATGGTATATCTGCTAAATATAACTCCGCAACAGGAAGGGCATCCGGCCAGTAAACACTCCGCTAGCTCCATTCAGTTGCCCAGACTTCACCCCACAAGGGATTATGGGGTCGTTAAAAGTTGGTGATGATTTAGAAAATCTTGCACTTGCTTTGAATCGTTTATGGAGGCGCTGATGACGTTACCTAGTTTGGTAACGAAACGTCTGCAAGGAAAACCTCCCAGCTCAGAGAGCACCAAGGACCCAACAGGAAATAATAATATCTCACCAAACCCCAAATGGTGCCAGGAGAGGTAGCAACGATAGTAGCCGCTCGAGGTGTGTTGTACATTAAAGCCAATTCGCCAAAACTCCCTCGGTTGTCATAGGTGCCAACACATCTTCCGACACCGTCGCATTTCACAACGATATTGTAAGTCCCTCTGAAAAGCGCAAAATGGAACCCAGATGTGACGGCCAGCATTGGAAAATGGCAATATCTGCATTGTTAAAAAGTATTAAATCCACACAACCAAACTTTGAGGGGAGAACTCCCTGTAAGGTTTACCAACTTTGCAACATACACAGAAAGACAGTCCTTGGCTTACAGCCGTAATAGAGGTGGTGTGTGCACGGCTGTCGTAACTTTGAAAACAGGCCACAAATAACTCTGAGGAAGGTCCATCAAAGCTTTGAGTGGTTTTTTAGCCACTGGTTGTAAGTCAAGGGCTCCCTGTATTACACAACTTGCAATATTGCAGTATCAGTTTTTTGTCAGGCTTCCGACGGATGCCCTAATTAAATTATGAGCCTCGAGCCAAGCTTCAAAAGAAATCCAGTTATTTATTAGGAGCTTCATGTCGGCACATTCACAAGTGAAGCCAGCTCTGACCCCACGTAATTTACGGCCCCGACCATGACCCCTATTCCCCCCAGGGTGTGTCATCAATCACATTTGCCAACAGGGCAATTTCGTGGGATTGTAGCGATCACTCCCCTCCGGCCGCTGTAAGTAACCTTGGGATACAGTCTTGAGAGAGATAAGTCTGGAACGTGCCTCTGTCTTTGGCTGCCATGCCATTTCATCGGTTTCCCATCCCCGCTCCCCTATGGCAACTCGAGAGCAGGCCAGGGATGCTTTGCGAGTTGACCCCTTTTGCACACCAATACCCTTTCGATACTTACTCATCGATGACATAGAAGTTGTCCCCGTCGTCTCCTTGATCAATGACGTGCTCTCCTCCTTCAACCAGCTTTTCAAACATGGCATCCAGAACCTGAGACATCTGTTCCTGTTAATCCATTAATTTCATTATTGCCGTCAGCGACCAGCGAATTAAATCATGCGCTTTGTTTTTTCATCAAGAACCCAAAAGGAGGAGGACCACTTTTGAAGGCCCGTTTCCAAAGATGTTTCCTTGGAAACCAAAGCTCCGCATTCGTCTTTGGTTTCTCTGGCAGCCAGCCCCTCTCTCTTTGGTAGACGTGACCCATGACACGCTCTAGCCCAGATTTCCCCAATCTTTCTGGGTTGGCAGCCCGGAGTGGGAGGGAGGGGAGGAGAAAGAGGCGGGGGGGGGGCTGCTGCAGCTTCGCACGGTTTCGGGAATCTGCCTAGTTCGGAGAACCACAAATCCCACCCCTGGCTGGCCTTGCCGCCTGCCCCGCCCCACCCACCCTGCCCCTCTCCTTCCCTGCCACCACCCCTCCCAGGAGTTCCCATGCGGCCCGTTTGGGATGCCAGGTAATTATAGGGCCCGCGTGGAGGCTCAGGGAGGGAGAAAAACGGGCCTCCCGGAAGTTCTGGAAGGCCAGATATGAGTCTGTTTCCAGCCTCCGGAGGGCCTACGGAGCCCAGGGGAGACCATTTTCGCCCTGCTGGAGATTTGTGGGAGAGGCAAGCGCATGTGTGCATTAGCGCCCATGACATTCACGGTGAGGCTCTCGCGGGTGGGACCGTAAATACCTAAAAGGAGGCTCGCGTGAGTGGGGCTGTGTTATTGTCTGGGAAATAACTAGATAGATTAGATAGATAGATAGATAGATAGATAGATAGATAGATAGATAGATAGATAGATAGATAGATAGATAGATAGATAGATAGATGATGGATGGATGGACGATAGATAGATAGATAGATAGATAGATAGATAGATAGATAGATAGATAGATAAGATAGTTGATAGTTGATAGATAGATAGAGATAGATAGATAGATAGATAGATAGATAGATAGATAGATAGATAGATAGATAGATAGATAGATATAGATGATGATAGATAGATAGATAGATAGATAGATAGATAGATAGATAGATAGATATAGATGATAGAGATAGATAGATAGATAGATAGATAGATAGATAGATAGATAGATA